>NC_133819.1:113217283-113520313 GCF_047830755.1 Zonotrichia albicollis | reverse complement strand
TTTGTAGTAGTTAAACGTTTTTTTTAATCTCAAATCAGGAATTAATAAAAGAGGCTAAAAATGTGTAGAATTTAAATGAGGTCTCATCTGATGCATGTGGGTACTACCTTCCCAGAAAATCTATGTCTAAAAACAGATTAAGACATCATTTACTCTCATGAAGCAAGACAGCAGACAAGACAAAAAGCCCCCACACCTTTTATTGTATATACACACAGAGATATATATTTATATATACATATATCTCCATGTATGTGTGTATATATAAATATATGCATACATGTCTATGTGCACACACAGGTAGACTACCAGCTTGAAATATTCCATTATGGAAAATTTCATAATTAGTATTTTGAACAACATTTTTATTTTCTTCTGAAAAAGCTCTTTAGAGTTAAAACTGTTGTCAATTAAAACATATAATACACATAAAGGTAAAATAGTATATGCATTCAAGACACAAATAGTTGATAGAAGATATGTAGAAGGAAACTAATTATTTTAAAACTGAAAAAGGAGTTTTTCATCCCCAGCCTACTCAAGAAATGCATGTACCAGTGCAGAAATCCCCATCTAGGTCAAGCCACTATCAGCAAAAGTGCTTTACTGGCAGTGGAGTTCCTAGTAATTATCCAATGAAAATAACATATATCAGCAAAAGCATTTTACTCCTTAAATTACATAAACTAAGGGCTTTTTCTTCTAGCATGACATAAATTTTCCCTGAGTAGAGAAATTAATGATGATAGTTTCCTAAGAATATGTGTATTCTATTCCCTAAACAAAAAAAACTTCAAAACCACAACAAATTCAGTAAGTAGGCTTTAAGTTTCCTTAGATTAATATTTTAATGTTGAAGAAAAAAATGCAACATACTAAATATCTAAGCAAAATATTTCCAAAATATCACCTGTCATATGAGAAAGCAGATAATTCTTCCTTATTTTCCTCTAGCAAAGGTACAACAGCTAATAGCAGAAATTTCAAGTATATTAACAGTTACTTATAACATCCTCATGAAATTGAATTTTAGAGTTCTCTACGTGAACTGTAGGAGACTTAAACATTTTTCTTAGCAGCCACTGAATCTCTTTGTGGGGCAAATGCAAAATATTTAAATCAGGTTCAGAATGTCAAAAAACTTATGATGCAGACTTCAGATCTTGTTTTGACTTCATTCCATAAGAGCTGTCAACCAACTCTTCAGGGAAAATGGTGTGGCTACTGTGCCCTTGTTCACCTTGTCTTTCCCATATCATATGTTTGATTATTAATCACACCTATGTTCCCATGGTAATTGCTATTCTAACCTTCTGTATTTACACTGCAATCTTGTTCCTATTTTTTCTCTTCTCTTTACTTTGAAGTCTGATACTGCTACTCATGCTTGCATCACAAGATAAAGATAATTTTTTTTTAATCCTTATTCATCTATTTTTACCACATCAGTGTGCTACTTGCAGTATTCCTCATTTCTTTCCACAAACAATTCTATATATGCAGTCTGGTGCCAGTTTATCAACCAATCTCAAATGAGGAGATCCAGATGATTCCTAGTAAATTAGATGCAAAAGAGACACACAATCAATTGAAAAAATATATTTTTAACAGAACAAAGCAAAAATTTTAAAAACATAGCTAATTTTCTCTTGAATATAGATCATGAACCAACCCAACAACATAATCACAATACTTTCTTACAGGAACCTGCCTTACAGAATCATAGAATCAGAGAATCACTAAGCTGGAAGAGAACTTCAATATCATTAAGGCCAACCCATGCCATAACACCTCAAATAGAACATGGCACTGAGTGCCACATTCAGTCTTTTTTTAAACACTTCTAGGGATGGTGATTCCACCACCTCCCCAGGCAGACAATTCCAACATTTTATCACGTTGCCTTTCTTTTTCATCTCTCCAGAAATCTCAATAAAAACATCATGCTTAAAAAGAAATACTATATAGAATATTTAAGGTTGATTAACTTAAATTAGTCCTCAGTAATGATAAAGAGAGTTATAATGGAAGGTGTTATAATGAACATGAATGGGATAACTCCTATTGCTGTTAAATTTAACTAACTGGTCAGCACTTCTAAATTGAGTTATAATGACAAAGAGCTTTTTTATGGTATTAATAACACTGAGAGCACTCAATCAATTAAAAGAACTGGGAAGAGCTGAAGTAGATGTATTCCACTACAACCTAGTGAAGGAGCCATTTTAGAAGGATCGCACATGGATAAAATGAGGAAAAAAATCTGTTCTTCAAAGAGTGAAAATGAGAGCTGAAATGCATCTGTGTGAAAACATTCAAGCAGGTGACACTCAGTAAGAGCAGAATAATATCGATTCTTTAGTAAACACTGTGAGCACTTCTATCCTTTTTTCAGTGTGATTCCACAGGTGCCCACCTCCTGCCTGAATAACAGCGGGAGCAACAATCACTAAAGAAGCTGTTATTACCATCACAGTTCTGTTAACCCTCAGTTAATAAACTAGATTAAAATTACTTTCCATAGCTTCAACAGTAAATAACTGAAGATCCAGTTTACCAGACAGATAACTCCTCCAAAACCAGACCCTTGACGTAGACAAGAAGAGACGACACAAATCTGTCCCTTGATCAGAGCATTTATTAAATTGTTCAAATACCTATGGCTAAGAATGACAAATTTGGTTGAATAAGCATAGTCTTAGTTTTGTAAATTGTAATTCTACTGATTTTTAAATCTTTCAAAATACCAGGGTGCTTGTTCTGCCTGATTGCCCTGTTTCCTTCTACATTGCTTTTCCTGCTTGTATAATATAGAACTGTAAAAAACCCACATTTCTCCTTATATACTTTGCTGCCTTCCATTGCAAAAGATTTGGACTAGTTGTAATGTTATGAACTGAAAGGTTTGTCCTTTCTTTGATTTCTGTCATATTAAACAAAATATTATTCAGCAGAAATAAACAGCTAGAATTTAACTACACAAGTATCCATATTTAAAAAATTTTGGCTGTTAGGTACCTCCCACTTCACGTATTGAAAAAAGCAGTAGGCTATCTAACCTGAATCTGCTTACAGATAAAAAGAGGACAGCTGCTTTCAGTCAATAAAGCATAGAGTGTTTTTTCATCCAAATATTAGGGGGAATCATCACCTCCTTGGCTCACACTTTTGCACCACAGCTCTGATCATCAGAGATACCAGACAGCAGCTGGCCCAAGCTCGACATTGCTGTTGGCAGCATTGGAATGCTTCAATGATTTTAGATCTCTCTTTCCACAATAATCCATTAGAGTTCAAGTTTGTTGCGACTCCAAGGTGTATCTTGAAGCTCATATTTCTTATCTAGGGGCACCAAATAAAATGAAGCTTCCCATTTCTAACCTAGGCTCTTAGACAAGACTTGAAGGCAAGCTGATTGTTTCTGTCATCACAGAGAAGCCAGTGATGGTGTCAGATATCTGTGAAGCTTTATTTCTGCTAAGATAGTGCACAGTGCTGCTTTTCCTGAAAATACACAAAACTCCCAATAAACTGAAGGCAATTTACTTCCTTATAATTCTTGCTTACAGTACTTTTCCAAATAGGTAGTTATAAAAAGACAGAAAAATTATTTGATATATGTGTTCCCTTCGTCTGATTTATGGCAATTTGGAAACAAAAAGGAAAATGTATTGGCATGATTACCCTATAATAAGCACCATAGATTTCACACACAATGCAGCACCACTACTACAATATACTACATGCATGTTGTAGTATACATCATGCATGTAGTATGTTCATTGAACTGACAGGTTAGAATACCTAGGTTAGAATGTAATAAATTTCATGTAATTAATTTACATCTTTTCCCTCTTCTACCTTTTCTTCTGTTTCATTGAGACGATTTCCTCAAACCTTTCAGAGAAAACAGAACCTATTTAAATGTATATATTTTTTGTATATTTGATGCACATTTTTATCCAATGACATTGTGTTTGGACATACCTGACGATTTCTAAATACATGCTTCCAAACAATGTGTCTTTTCCATCACTGCTGGACTGAAATAAAAAGTAGTCACAACACTATGCAATTAGTCAACATTTTACTAATATTTAGCTTTTTTGCAGTAATATGCTCTTTCTCTATTAGCTAGCTGATCATATATTTCAACCATTTTAACTGTACTTACTCTCCACAGTAAATGACAGATAATAGCAGTTCAGGATAATGCAGTTAAAATGTCAAACTTGCAGCTGCTCATGAAAGGAATAGATTCATTAGTTACACTCCTGAAGACTTTATCTGACTCACGTTATCACATCAAGGGAAGGAAAATAAAATTGGTTATATAACATGGATTCTTCCACTTACAGCCATAGTATTCTAAGAAATATACTGAAGAAATAATGACTCTATTATTTGATTAGCTACTACTTAATATGCTGTGGAGATAAAGCAAGTGAGGCTTTCACTGAATCGTCTGCCAGAAAAGAGGAAGAGCATCTTTGATTATAGGCTTGCCAAGTTGTGAATAGACTTTAAACTAAAGTTACCATAGAAGGGGAAGTCAGTCCATCCTAATCCTGGCAGTTTGTTGCCAGGGACAGCAGGAGATGTCCAGAGTCTGGAGAGGGATCTCAGAATCAACCGGGGGCCACCTGCTGCACAAGAGTAGCACAAAGGAATTCCAGCTACTCCACAAAAGAAGATGGCTTCATCAGAAACCAAAATTAAATTTCTCTGTGAAAGGGCACATAGCATGAAGAAGAAACAACAAGAATAGCTTCTATAGCTATGGTGGTGATAAAAGGAAAACTAGGGAATGTGTGGGCCCTTTTCAGTGAGAAATAGGACACCTGGTTACTCAGGATACGGAGAAGGCTGAGGTACTCAATTACTTTTTCTATTGGTCTTCACCAGCAAGTGCTTCAGATACACCACTCAAGTCACAGAAGGCATAGGCAGGAGCTGGGAGAATGCAGAAGTGCCCACTGCAGGAGAAGATCAGGTCTGAGAACATTTGAGGTGAGGTGAGAACATAGAGAGGTGCAGAAGTCCATGGGACCTAAGGGAACCTGCTGATGAAGTGGCAAAGCCTCTCTCCACCATCTTTGAGAAGTCACAACAGTTCCCACTGGTTGTTTAAGGAGGAAAAAAAGAACACACAGGGAATTGTCACTCAGTCTTACCTCTATGCCTGCCAAGATCATGGAGCTGATCTTTCTGTAAGCCAAGCCAACCATATTCTGTGCTATATCAGAAGAAATGTGACCGTCAGGTCAAGGGAGGTGATTCTCCCCTTCTGCTCTGCTCCTGTGAGACCCTACCTGGAATACTGCATCCAACTCTGGGTCTCTGAACATAAGAAGGATGTGGATCTGCTGGACTGAGTCCAGAGAAGGGCCACAAGATTCCATCAAAGATACGGACCACCTTTCCTATGAAAACAGGTGGAGAGAGTTGGGGTCGTTGAGCCTGGAGAAGAGAAGGCTGCCATCAGAGGGGCAAAGTATAATGACAAGTCAAGTGATTAAAATTGCCACATAGGAAATTTCAAGTAGATATAAGAAAAAATAAAAAATATTACCATAAATTTGGTCAAACACAGCAACAAGCTGCTCAGAGGAGTCAAAGAATTCATATCCCTTGTACAAGAAGGTTACCTTCTTTAACTTGATTTCTTTGGAGCAGGAGGTCTCTTCCAAACTAGATAATTCTATAAATGTTATGGATATCATAAATAGCAGTTTGAAAAGTAGCTGCTACAGGAAGCACTTTATCTGTGGTTTCATAGGGCTTGGCATCAAGTTTGTGTGTGGATACACCTACTGCTATTCCAGACTGTTCTGGGTAGTCAAAAGCGTGACTAACTCGGCTTCTTTCTTTTCCACAACCAGTTGAATACAGCTCAGAAGTTGCTCTGTGACAGAATGAACCTAGAAAACAGGGCTAAAGAAAGTTCTGTGAAAAATTCATCCTGTTCATTTGCACTAAATCATTTTAAAGACAAGTCTATCAAAGGTTTGTCAATAGTCTTGTTGCTGATAACTACCTCTGAACTTTCTAAATGAAGCTTTTCAACCAGCCCACCTGAGTCTGTGTGCAAGTGAACCTTCAGACCATTTCACAGTTTAGGTGCAGATACAGGCAACAGTTTGCTTTCTTTTAGGCCGTGAGATTGAGAAACTGAAAGAATGATAATTTCTTTGCATTAAAGCAGTTAGTCATAGACATTGTTTACCTAATGTGACTTTATAAGTGCATCCATGTCCTAAACTCAAGAGTTTTCTTTTGATCCAGTAAACATTGCACTGTCAGCTGCAAAGTGGACTATATTAAATGACTTGACTGAAAAAAAGTTTTCAAATACTCCAGAATGCTTGTCCTTGTGGTAAAATCCATAAGGACTCTTTGTACTTCAGAAAATCTTCTCCATTCCTATAAATGTTAAAATTTGCAGCAAAGGAAAATGAGCATGATGTGATAAGTGCCACGAGCAGGCTGGTTTTGATTTATTCCTCCTCTCCCTTCATTTTACTATCTGACTTCTCTCTGGATAACAGCTGCACTCCCAGATGATGTACTATTGGTGTTGTTCTTAACAGAGCTTTCTCAAATGCTCTGTAAAGGCAGGGAAGCCATCTGCAGGAATTATGAACAGATGATCCATGGCAGAATGTTCACTCTTGAGGTTGACATTGCAAAGTAGACAAATGAACCATGTGCCCATTAAGTTCATACTTTTGCTTATGCTTATACTTTACTTTTCTGATACTTAAATGGTGTTCTGATGCTGCCACATGTAGGTATAAGAGTGTATGGCATTCAGGGACTCCCTTTTTAACTCCCAGTTACCCCACTTGCAATTTCTGGTTTGATTCTTCCTGGCAGGGGTTCTCCATATTTTCTGGCAGGAGTTTCTTCATAATTCCTTATTAACAAAGTATCAAATACTTATGTGTGCATATACATATATACTTATTAAGCCAGTGCAAGCTGCAGCTGGGCTGTGAAAGGAATAAAACTTGTTGAAGTTCCCAGAAAATATTATTTAATTGATGGTTTTCTACAAGGGGGTCAGAATAGCAATAGTTGTTCATTTTCCCTTCAAGCAGTGTGAACAAAATTGCTCTAAGCATTTTGATTAGACAAGATATTTTCTAGCACAATCTACAAGCTACCCTCAAGCTACCAGAATAAAGGGAAAAGACAGGAAGCTGGCCTGCTACCCTGTAGATTGAACTTTCATTCAAAGAAAGCCAGAATGGAGTCCTGGGTTTTAAGCCAATTTCAGTTCCAAATGTGCCCTGGTTTAAAAGCATACAACTGAACAAAACAGATTAGCCCAGCTGGTTTAGCATTTCAGTTTTGTTAAAAGGACCTTTGGTGATACAGCAAATCAAAACAGAGAAAAGTGCTAGCTATTCTGTTCCAAGTCTGTCTTTCTGTGTTACCATAGCTTTGAATTCCTTCTCAATTAATAAGCAGTGCCACATCACCATTTTTATTTAATCTCCATTTTCGTGGTTTGCCCACTTGAGTTCAGAGAGCCCAAGAGCCTCACAGTTTATTATGTAGATAATCTTAAAGACAAAAATCTTAATTAATGGCAAATAGCTTTTAGAGTGGAAGTATTTCTAATCAAACATAAAAAAGAGCCCTGAATCCTGAAATTTGGCTAAATAGCTCAGCGTTTCAAGTTCTCCTTATTTCTTAGAAGAGATAGGTTCCATGTAACTTGATGATTCAAAGAGTACGGGACCTATTTTAATGAAAACTAAATGGTTACCCTGTTTTTGAAAATTTAAATATTTATATACCTCCCTTTATTAAAGAGCTTGGAGACATAATTCAAAAGTTGTAATAAAATAATATCTGAAATTATCTGAAGACTGTGCCTTAAGAAACAGAAAGATACTCTAAATAATCTGAACTTTAAAATAAATTTGATTTTTATTACCTTTTTTATATTGGAGGTTTTTGACTATTTTTCACATTTAAAAACTTGGCTACATCAAGTGTAGATACAGGGTTTGAGATTTAGTGACCTGAGTAAACAATTAACAGCAACAATCCTGCTCACAAAATTTCTTCAAAATAATTTACCATTCTTTCATGGAATGAAAACATTATCATACAAAGAACATATAGCTATAGTATTGGTGAAGGAAATGAATGTTACTACTTCAAACTCTAGATTTTATTTTAAATTTTAAAAAATCTGCAAAAATTATGCAGTATATCATCTTTATCTCTTCTGAGATATACATACATGCAGTACTACCTGCACATTCCTACTAGCTTCCTATAAATATACTTTAAATCTCTATCATTAGCTTCCTGTCAATCTACTTTCTTTCCTTATCACATCTGCTTAATAAGATTTACTATTTTTTCAGATGTTTAAGAATGAAATCTATGTTTCCATTGGGAAAGGGTGCTAGCAGTTTTTGCTGCACTATGGCTTTAATGAATCATAATTCTTTTTACCTTCTGGCTAATCTTCAATGATATCCATGCAATAACTGCTTTTCTTCTTCACTCATCTTAAAGATGGAATTGAGAGGTCATTATAGAACTAGTCTTAGTTCTACTGAAAGGTCAGCAAAGAGCAGGCTGTCAAATTTGACCTAACAATGAGCACCTGGCCTGTAGGAGGCTGGGGACTTTCAAGACATCAATTTATGTGAAACAACCTAAACCAGGTCCAGAGACAGAGATAACATAATAAAATTTAAGACTTTTTTTTCCCTGCTGAGGTATTTTTATTTTTCATAACACAGTATTTCTTTGGTTATAGTAAGAGATGCTGTCATTCACTGACTATAGCAGTGACATGAAAAAGAAAACTAATAAGACACCTGCTTGTTGAAGCAACAATTGAAGATTATCCCCCAACTAAGAAAACAAACAACTGTTGCAAGATGAGAATGAGTAATCTATGCCAAAATGCTCTATGGTGATGATTTTAACAAATAAGGGTTTGATTGTCTTAAGAGGGAATTCAAGCCCAAATCTCTCTCTCCCTTCACATCCCAGAGGTCAGAGGAATTACCAGTAATTAATGGCAGGAGCTTTCTCCTGTTGCACTTGAGAAGAGCAATTAACCTGACTTTCACACAGACTCAAGAACAAAATTTAGTCCTGAATCCCAAATGGAGGCAGGTGTTCTGCTGATTTAGGTAGGCAACATGCTGAGTTAGTTCTCTCAGAAAAATCTCATGCTCTGAGTTTTCTTTTGAGAGGCTTCTCTAATTTATTTACATTCCCATTACTTATTCTAGTTTCCTTTGGTTTGAGTGGTAGGAAAAGGAGGAAAAGAAGCTTTTTTGCTAGGTTGTGTTCACTGTTCACTGAAGTAATGTGATGCTACACAACATGCCTTGTTCCCATATCTCTATTTATCTCTATTTTCTACTCCCTAGACAAGCACATCTAAATTATTGAAAAGTATGAAAAATTTTTAGACTTTTAAATTATACATTATAGTTTGAGCTTTTGTTCCATGTGTAATTTCCCTGGTGATTTTTGGCATGTAAAGCAGAGGCTCAACATGGACTTCTTTGTGACTCCCACCTACAATCCTTTTGCAGAAAATGTTATCGACACCTGTAGGCATAGCCCAAGAAAGGAAAATAAACCCCAAGATATTTTACCTGGAATGCTAAAGCAGGTATGAGAATATACTTAAAAAGAGTTATGCAAGGGACCATTTAAAAAATACGAAACACTAAAGGAAGAGGGTCAGGTTTTTTGTTTCTTTGCAACATTAAAGCTAAATTACAGTATCTTTCAAAAAATACTTGTAACTCAAAAAGCAGAAATACATGAGGATGTCTATGTACCATATTTCCACATCTACCAGACTCGGCATCTGGTTTCTAGATTGAATCTGTGTAACACAGGGATACATTAAGACCAAATCAGAAGCTACAAAATAATTCATTTGACTTGTTTTAAGATAAATTTCTACATCTAGAAATATGAGCAAATATATTAAGCCATGAAAAAACTCCCAGTATGGTTCTAAAACACTGTAAATGTTATAAGAAAATCCTGAAACCAGCTGCATAACCACCTTTAGTCTCCTCAGAAATATTTTGTTTCAGTTTTGAAAGGAACATTTTCTGCTTTTAGCACATCATTATTTAGCTTTTCTTAGAGAGGCATTTTGTTGCAGGTCAGATAGAGATCATGTTACTCATTAAATATGCTTGATGGTGACATCATGAGCACATTCAATCACAAAATTTTAAGTACTTGCATTTCATAAGGCATCATTTTGAGAAGTAACAGCCCTTCACTTCAGCACTTCAAAAAGCAGTTTTTCATTCCATGCTGTGTGAACAAATGTTCCTGTTCTTAGCCACTGGCAACTTTTGGGACTTGTGGTGCAACACATCATATAGTTAAAAGTCCTCATCTGTTATGCCCAGTGTGACTCTGGGAGAATTATTGATGCAGTGACAACTCAAAATTTTATTCTCACCCTTCCGGTGTAACATCAAACTCATTATTAATTTTAAAAAACAACATACTCACAATCTATGTGCAGGGCAGAGTAGGTTAATTTGAAATTACCAAATCAACTTTCATTACCTAAGGACAGAGGTTTGATATTCCTGGAATGAGAAGCTGTCCTGCTTCACTTGGGTCTTGAGATGCCACTGTAACTCAAATTTTTTGCTTCCCTTTCAATGAATCGCCACTGACTTAGAAATCTTTGTCAACATAAGAAGGACGTGGATCTCTTGGAACAAGCCCAGAGGAGGGCCACAAAGATGATCAGAGGGTTGGACCACCTCTTCTCTGAAGACAGGCAGAGAGAGTTGGGGTTGTTCAGCCTGCAGCAAACTCCAGGGCAACCTTAGAGCACCTTCCAGTACCTAAAGGGGGCTACAAGAGAGCAGGAGAGGAACTTTCCACAAGGACATGTAGATATGGAACAAGGGGCAATTCCTCCAAACTCAAAGAAGGTAGGTTTCGATTAAATATTAGAAGGAAGTATTTATCTTTGTTATGGTGAGACAATGGAAGAGCTTTCCCAGAGAGGTTGTGGATGCCTCATCTCTGGAAGTGGTGACCTTCAAGATCCTTTCCCAACCAGAACCTTCTATTTAATTTTACTATTATTTTATTGTAATAAGCACTGAAGAGCTATAGAGCTTGCTCATTCCAGGTCACTTTATGACAAAGAACCCATTGAGACATACTTACACAGAATATATTGTCCTTACACATTAGGTGTTGGAGAACAGATTATCCTACTTGTGACACTCAGGATACGCATGATCCAACAAGGATTTCATTTCAGTTTCAGATCTTCCTTTTTATTTCACCACACCATTACACTCCCAGAAAGTGAAAAAATAAAATCATTGAAGGGCACAGTCTTTTTATATTAATTTACTTGTTAATTAATTTACTGCAGTAAATGCTTAACTAAATTGTCTCATGTACATTATTACAACAATATTTATAACCTTATTAGAAAAAAATATAAAATCTATATGAATGTATATCAATATATATTTTAACAAATCTTTATATATTATATATAGTATAAAAAGTTTATAACAATATTGTTTAATGTTATAAATATTTCTTCTGACTCTTATTCCAAACAAAGTTATAACTGTATTGCCTTGCCCCACAAAATAGGTTTCAAATAGCTTGTCCCAGTGCTCTGGTGTATTTTAATAATGACAATTTAAGTGGAAAAAACCCCACAACATATACAAAACCAAGATAACTATCTGAATTGGGGCTTTACAGACATGTTAGAGAGATTATGTTCCTCCTGAGCTTTAAATGTTTCTCTATTCCTTGGACTAATCTGAATTTGGAATCTGAGTTCTCATCTTCAGGTGTGCATCCTAAAATGAGACCAGCTTAGGAAGAGACATGCATGAGATGTTTGTTATGTTGAAGCTGTCTCTATTTACAAATAAACAAGTAAAATAAACAAGTGTGCCTGGAAGAGAGTGAATTCACCAAAACTGAAGGCTCCAGTGTTATTCATCACTCCAGTGAATTTTTGTTTGTTTGTAACACAACATTGTCATAGAAAAGAGAAAAAACTTTCGGTTTTAGTTTATTTTATTTCTTTTCTAAAATGCCTTATGATTAGAGGGTGAGTAACAGGAGCAAGAATTAGAGATGCGCTCTTAATTCCAGGTGTCAGAGTGCTTTATCCCAGGAGACCTCAGATGGAAGAATATTATCCTCCCTGTTCCATCAATCTTCTTCTACTACATCAGTATTTTTCTACTTTTTATTCTTTGCTTTTTAGTGTTACCCACATATAGAAACCACCCAAATTCCTGAGGAGAAAAGGAAATGTAGTTTAAAAATCAAAGTTTTGTTTCGATTAAAGATGTGCAGTTAAAGACAAAGAAAACAAAGAAGAGAAAGAGGAAAAGAGGATTTGTAGAAGGATTTTTACAGTTTTCCATAGCCTTCTGAACATGTCAGAAGGAAAGTGCATCACTTCAAACACATTAACAGAGAAAAAATTAGTCACTGAAATATTTCCATTCTATAAAGACAAATTTTGGGATCTACAGATCATTAATTATCACTGTTGTGTATGACAACTGCAATTTACTCTCTATATTTTCCTATGTTTCTAAAGAAAAAACATAGACAAAAGGATGTTTCCACCTTGGCTATGTCCAAGGACTGAATCTAGGAAAGCTGAAATCTGAGAGAAGCAGTCTTGAATCTTATATAAGCAATTCATAGATGAAATATCATTTAACCATAGGGAGTAGATTTCTGACTTGTCAAATCAACAGCTTTAACAGGCAGGTATGTTCTATAAATGAAGAGAGATAGAAGGGAGATAGAATGAAAAATGATTGCACTTTTAGAAATATAAATAACTGCTTGCAACCTAGAGACCAGGGAATGAGTTAGCAACCTGTTTTTGTTAAAGGCTGTGTTGGTAATATAAAGGTAATTTAATAGTCAAAGGATTTCAGTTTTCATGGTTGTTGGTCTACAGCCTCTGAGGCTTTACACACACACACATGAAAAAATTACAGATTAAAGGAAAGAAGGCCTTTTATTTAGACCAGTCTGATAGAAATTCATGCTATTCATTTTGTTAGATGCCAGAACCAATAAACCCTGAAACATTACACTAATCACCCTAGAACACTGAATTTAAATGTTGTTTCTATTTGGTTACCTACAGAACTTGCAATGAGTAAATATAGACAAAAGAAGTAGTAGAATATTTCTTCTAAAGTGTTTCAACATTTCTGAATAGAAGCCAAATTAATACAAACACAGTATAGGCAAGGTAGCTCAGCTATTTATTTAACATTTTCACATAGACTAATTTAAGAACATGACCTTTAAAGTTGCTGGTCCAGAACAGGCCTTCTAGCCATGTGATTTTTACTTATTGCATTCTTCTTACAGTCAAAATCCCTTCTGAAATACTTTTCAACACTAATTTACTAATTAGCTTTAGTTAAGAAAAATGTACATACCTGGGGATTTTAAACACTCCCATGCTACTGTCGCCCAGAGTTCTTCATCTGCAGCTAGCCATATATCCATTAGATCTGGTGAGTCTATTTATGCATAGTGAATGAATTTGGTTTGTTTGCCATCTGCATGCAAATCATATAAAGTTCAGTTATTTTATTAATCCATAACCTCTGACGAAATCCTGCTGAGATAATCTTTTGAGCCTCTTTCCTCCCTCAGGTATAGTTACCATAATAATACTGACAGGCAGAGGAAGTTGGGGATCTTCAGCCTGGAATAGAGAAAGTTGAGGTGTGGACACCTCATAGCTTCCTTCCACTATCTGAAGGAGACCCACAGGGAATTGCTCAATAGGAGCTGTAGTGACAGGACAAGGACTATTGGGTACAAACTGAAAGAGGGGAAAATTAGGTTAGATATATGGAAAAAATTAACTGTGGCCATCACGAGGCACTGGAACAAGTTGACAGAGAAGCTGTGGATGTGACACCATACATGGAAGTGTTTAAGACCAGGTTGAATGGGACATTGAGTGACCTGGTCCAGTGGAAGTGTCCCTGCCTATGGTAGAGGGGCTGGAGCCAGATGATTTTTAATGTTCTTTCCATCCAAACCATTCTATGATTACAATTCTGTTACTATAGAATTAATATTCTATAATTTTCCTTTACATTTGAACCTAAAGTTTGGCTTCAGCTTCAGAAAAACTTCCCCTTGGCAAATAAAAATAGTGTTTTTCAGAATAAAAAAAAAAATCAAAACTGATAGCAAAAAACCTTTCAGTTACAATATTCTAAAGGTAAAGATGGAGGTGTATGTCATTCCCATGGGAATCAAGACATTGTAAGAAGGAGGACTGGAATGGGTCTGCACAGCAGGAGTAGGTCCCGTTCTCACTAGCCCAGGCACAGCAGCAAAACCCCAAGGCCACTGGCAGCTCTGTAGAAAACCACTGGCCTTCTCATTATGTTCTTCTGCTCTCCAGTGGTTCCATTCTCAGTGCAGTGCTGCAAACACATTTTCTTGTTACTCTTCAGGCTTTCTGGAGATTTAGACCTTGCTTTGGGAAATGAGCATGACTTAAGACAGAGTAGCAAAGTGAAGGGGACGATTTTCCCATGGAACACACTTTTTCTTTCCCTCCCTATTTTTTCACTGCAAAGTTACACACTTGGAGTGGTTTAGAGGAGTGCTGCCTACACCCTACTGGCAATAACACCACCTTGTAAACAAGACCAAGATGTATTTTGGAGGAAAGGTTTTGTTATAACTTTAGTTTTTCAGATACATTTTTTTCCTTGCAGCCTTCTACTGTAGCTGGCATGCATTACCGTCTTTTAAAGGAACTAAAAGCTTTACAAAAACAAACAAATAGAGGGGGAAATAAAAGGGAGAAAAAGTGTTCTGGGGAGGAAAGAGGCATTTTGATAAGCAGAAATTTTTGACAAAAGGAATAAAATAAGGTCTGCTGAGCAGATGGAAACCAGCTAAGTTTAACACGTTTTTTAGTCTGAAAAGATGTCAAGGAAACCTGCCACTAAGTTGTTGCGAAAAAAATCCACTTTGGTGAACAAAACATGTAGGTTCTATCAAAAAGGTCATAAATTTCACCTCAGCATTTAGTTGTTCAATGAACTGATTACAGTAACACATTTTACCTAAAAAAACTAGGTCAAGTAAGGAGAAAGGAAACCCCTGAAGTCCATGGCTATAAATGTGTTCTAGATGACCTACAAGGGAAGAATTATTTAAAGATCATTCAACTTAAACTCTCCAGAGATTTCTGGTATGCCATTTATTATTTTCCTACAAGAAACATGAGCTACTGCTCTGACTTATTGCTCCAGTTTTAGAATGGAAATCTCAATGGAACATGCACTATAAAAATGGACTGTAAAAATCACAGTAATGAATCCAGCTCAGTGATATGATGAGTCCTGAAAGTAATTTTTTTTTTCAGCTGAGGAATTAATTTTTTAAGAGTCAATTTTTAATGTTTAAGAAAAATTAAATTTCTAACTGATCTTTGAAAGCACAGCATGGAAAAAAATATTGGATTAAAACCACCTGATTCATGAAAAGACACCTTGAAAACAGTACTGACTACAACTGTTGGGTGTTACTACCATTTTGACTACATTCTGATGAATTTAAAGTGTTCTTCCTAAGCTTCTATATATTCAAAAATGACAAGGAGACTGTATGAGAAAGTTATTAACTCCTAGTTTAAAAACTATATTTAGACAAACTCTTGCATACTGTGCATGATGGGAAGGAGCTCTTTACCTGTTCCTCTCTATTTCCCAACCAAAACAAAGCTCAGTTCAGAAAGGGAGATTATAAAAAATTTACCTGACTAATTTTTAGATTAATGTAGAACAATATAACAATATACAATAAAATCTTTAAGAATTTTTGCTCATTTGAAAATATTTACTTTTTAAGAAATATGTATTAGCATCATGGGGAGGAAAAATATACTTTTATAAATGGCTGTAACTCTTGCTTAGGTATTTTCTTAACTCCATATAAGTTTGTGTATTTAGTCTAAATAAAAGTGGCAGCCATACAGAATATTTAGGCATGTAATTCATATTTTGGCAGACCCCCAGCTTCTGTGTCTTTTTAGACTAATGATCCCCAAACATTCCTGTGTTTGTCATCCTTGAACAGAAAGTTTGATATCTATTCATACTTTAGTAGAAATATCAATTACTACTCTATATTTTTCACCAGTTTTGCAATAATCAATTGCATAATCAATAACTCATCTTTTTTATGTTCTGGCTTCCAAGGAACTGATGAAAATCATTGCAATGTTTCCATGAGAATGAATTACAAGATGAACAAAAACAGCAGGATGTCAAGTTTCACCTATTTCACATGACAGCAAATCATGAGTATTAGACACATTTTTATCTACAGGTAGGAAAACAATGTTGAAATCCATAGGAGCAGCCTAGTGTACTTGCTAATGCTAACAACATGTTACATGTTTCTCATTCATCCATGAATGCAAACCTAGTCTTAGATGCTAAAAATTAGGGTCCAAGATCAGAGTTACCTCACATCCTACTTCAAATTATTATTATGAGAAAAGACGACATCATAGTTTTCAACAACATATTTGCATTTTCCCATCCCTTTTTCCTGTGTCTGGTTGTAAGGTTGTGCTAAAATTGTTACCTGTTCCTAAAAGGCAAACTTCCTGAACACATCAACACCCCTGAAACACAGGCAATAGAAATATAGGTGGTCTTACCAGGTCTTGCCTCTGCCACCAGCCCCTGCCTGTGCTCTAGTGTGCTGCTTCTCACCATATGTAACAGCAGGGAGGTTGGCATGCCATTTTTACCAGCAGCCTGGGCACTGAGGTCCAGCCTTTTGGTAACCCATAGTCAGAGGGATTGATTTTTCTTGCATGTATTTGATTGTTTCTAACTTCTTGATGATGTTAACTCTGTGATGGGTATCACCCAATCTTTAATCTGGCTGTACTTAATTATCATGTTGGAAATCCTTTACTTTCATGCTTTTAAACACTAAGATAATACTTTTAAATATGTGAAGTGGTTTTACTTAGGACTTTTTTCCTGTTTTCATGTACACTTTATGTTCAGTAAACATGCAAGATAAAATCCCTTTTCTTTGTATTCAACTGGTAATTAAACCCACAATTTTTTATGAGATCTGGAAATTTGTTCTACCATCTTGATCAGTATTTCCAAATTAATAGTAGTCTAAACAAGAGTTTCTACCAGGAAAACAATAACAAAACTCACCTGCATGTGTGTGAGAGACTGGAAAGAATGATTACTGGCTCAAAACAACTCAGATGTGTGTGGGAGGAAAGGGCAGATCAAGTTCTGCAAAGATGGAACAATCCTCTGCCCCACAGTCAATTCCCTTTGGAGTTGCAGTCTAGTCCCTGAGTGGCTGTCGGATCAGAAGCCCCCCCTGATGGGGAGTTGTGGCTACAGGAGGCCAGAGCAGACTAAAACCATTGTACAAAGCCACGCAAGGCTAAATCCCCATTGTCCCTGGAGTGTATGGCATCTGAGACCGCACTGGATCCAAGGGTCACAGCTGTACATTTCTTCCCTCTCTCTTTTTCTCTCTTTCTCTCCTTTTCTTCTACTAATTTCCTCTTCTTGAAGTCTGGGTATTTTAAGGTTGGATAGGTTAGTGCTGAATCAATTCATTGTGAAATGCTTTATTTTGGTTGAAATGTTGCCAGTTCCTGATCTTCTAATGTTTGCCAGTGAAGCTTGTGTTTTGATCTCCCAAGAACTTCTGTGAAGTTTTCTTTTGTGCCACCTCAGGGAAAAGTAGAACCTTAAGCCACTTTTAAATAAACTTGCCGTGCAATGGCTGGGGATTTACAGCACATTCCTCTGTAACCTGCACTGGGTGACCCTGTCCAAGCAAGGGGCTTGGACTAGATAATCTGCAGAGGTTCCTTCCAACCCTAACCATTATGTGATTCTGTGAAGCCCTCACTGAAGGGCAGACCAATTAGTCCAAAAGGCAAAGAGTGGCCTCATCCAATTCAAGAACATGGAATTGTGCAACTAATGATATAGAATGGAAAATCTCACTGGTCAGATAAACAAAAAGCTGAAGTTAAAATAACACCAAAACTGTCTGACAGGTGTTTTATTACTTCAGGGCTTCAAATCTGGACCAATTATTTTGGCTAAAAGCCCCAGCTTTAAACTAATTTTCTTGTATCCCTATAAAACCTGATTTTAAGGACACATTTTGACTGCATCTAATTTAGAACTTATGTAGTTTACCATTGAGTTTAACATAACATGGGCATATCTGCAAATTATGGTGAAAACTAGATAATAAAAATACTTTTTTTGAAAAAAGAGGCAAGTATTTTAGAAAAAAACATAACAGATTTTTCATGCTGTGCCTTGTTAATACTGATACTTAGGATTTATCTTTTTTTGTTTCATTTCAGTCTTCCAAACACCTTAAGAACACTCAGCTTCAATTTCCTAAGTAAAATAAGCCTTGGGTTATTATTCTGTTTTAATAGTTACTTGTGAAGAAATTGATTTATGAGCAAAACATAGAAAAAGACACATAACATGAGGCCCAGAAATACCATGTTTTTCTCTCAGTCCCCCAGTCCCATAGGCAGAGAGGTTATTTTCAAACCTAAATTTTTGTAGTGTTAGTGATTGCCTTTTTTCTTTTACAGCTCTCTTCAAGACTCTCTTGACACTTGACTATAACAACAGATCTTTTAAAAAGAAGAAAAAGCCTGGAAGTCACCACTGGCAGTCAACCACTAAATGTGATTTTTATTTCCTCTCATCAGGCGGAGAACCAATAAGTCATCTATGAAGCTGAAACCAGGAATTCTCTTATATTCCATTTATACAACCTATGCACACTTCAGTTAGGGTCTAGTGGCATAAATAGGTTTGTAGAAGACTGTAAGACTTCATAAAATAAACACTAAGGCAAAGAATGTGTGTATATTATGGAGCTTTTAGAAAGAGAAGGAAAAGAAAATTTTATTTTGTAGCACTTCTCAACTTACTCAACTTGAGAAATCCCTGTTTTTTGAAAAAATTATAGGAGTTTTTACATTTTTATAACCTTACTCATTTAAATTTATGGGACTTGTTGGACAGTACTGCTAATTATTTTCCTATCAGAGGCTTCTGCACTCTAACTGGCAGAATTGTAGTGAGTGCACACATAGAAAGGGTACTTGGGTGTGACCAAGGGGAGAGGTAGAAAATATAACACAAATGCCCAAAGACCCAGTTCACATAATGGAAAGGCCTTAAATTGATTCCATCAACACAGAAAATACAAAGCCCATAAAAACCCTGTCTGGATGAAAGACTCAAATTGTCTCACTTTACTGTGGCCATTCTGGGAATGTGTCCAAAACAAGGAATACAGCTTCTCACACTACCATTATCAGTACTTCAGGTGCAGATCTCCACAAGCTTCATAACCAATATTCACTGTACTTTTACTGACCCTCTTCCATTATATAATTTCCTCTTTACTCTGCTGTGTGTTGTACAACTACTTTGACCTAAAGGATTTGCAGAATTGAAAGATCGTGAAGCCTGAGTTTTTCTGCAAGTGGCTGGAGGAAGAAAAGGTAGACAAATGCAGAAGAAATGCTACTTCTCAGAACCAGAAGAAAGGTTGCAGAAAATAATACATATAATCATCTCAAGTGATTGACCTTCTGCTAACATCGTACATTTCATTGGCTGACTTGTTTAAGGCCTGGTTTGCTTAAAACAGCTGGTCAGGAGACACATGATCAGGCAGGCCTCACTCAAGAGGAAGGAAGTTTAAAATGCTGCTGTTAGCACAGGGCAGCATGTACAAAGATTCTTCTTATTAGGCCACTTGCAGAAGTGAGCCCACATGGGAAAGTTTCATCAGAACAGAAGCTAGACAGTGCTCCTGAATTCCGAAAAATCCTTTTCCATTTTAGTAAATCTAGCAAGAGAGAATAGACGGAGAATTAAGTAACTGGTGCTGGAAGATTAGCTGACTTTTTCATCCTCCAAATGGCATGAATTTAGGGAGCACATCTAAGCCTGAAAAATGGGCACTTTACTGAATAACATACACAAGTTATTATAGTGCATAATAGTGAGAAAAAAAAAAACATGAAAACAGGTCAGATGGCTTTGCAGTAAGAGGACCCATACCTCATTATGGAAAAAGGCACCAGATATCTCTCAGATGTGATCCCTCCTTCAGGGTTTTCTGGATGGATAGTATGGTCTTTAATTGTCTCTTAACCATGGTAAGGACCTGGTTCAATAAAGCCTTTCTCAGAAATCAGTTCCTTTTTATACTCCTCCAGTGTACAGGAGTATAAAAGTTTTGGCTGTGATAGAGTTGATTTTCTTCAGAGAAGGTTGTATGCAACTGTGTTCTTCATTTGTGCTGAAAATAGTGTTGATAATAAAGTTTTACTTACTGCTGAACAGTGCTTACACAGGGCAAGGACTGTATATCCTAAAACAGGCTGCTATTTATTCCAAACTGAACAGCAATGAGCTCATCACAACAAATAAAAACCTTGTTCAGGAGTTGTTTGAATAAGTCAATCTATCATAAAACAACTAAACTTCAAGACAGCAAAAATATTTGCTCCCAAAACTATGTAAAGACAAAATGTATTTGTCTTCTGCACATGAAGATAATCTCACAATCCCACTCCAATATCCTGTAAGTTAAATCTTTCCCATGAAACATGTGAGAAGCCTTGTGTGTCCTATTCCCCTCCCTTCTTTCAACTACAAATTTCTGATTCAGCCTCTGCAAAGATATGCCTGAGTAGTTTCTCCAATGGCCAATCCTTCAATCAGGACCTTAAGACTTCTGATCTTTGCAATTGTCTCCATTATCAATTTGTGTTCAGAGTTGCTGTGTCTTTGAGTATAATGTATTAATTTTCCTGTCTCTTAACCTTTTTTATGTTGACTAGCCATAAATCAGATATTCTGACAATAATCCTTACATTCATCTGATCTTTGCACTAATGTAAAAAATGTGCATCATTTCATGAGGATTAACATTTTTTTTTGTCATTTGGTTAGAACATATCATTATTTGTTGGCAAAACAGAAACAGTCAAAAATATGTAATTGATGTTTTTACCTGTCTTTAACCTCCAATTCGTATGACTGATGTTTGTAAGATATCAAAGATTTCTTTTTGTACCCAATGAGTCAATTTACAAAAAGCAGCCATATTTTCACTGCCTACAAAAACTGTAACTAAGTGACAGTAGTCAATTAGGGTAGATTTTTGACCTCCTAGCAGGTCATTTCCAGATTGGTTGTGAGTGACAACAATTCAGTTTCTAATGTGACAGACACCTACAGCTAGATCCACAATGGTTTTAGCAGATCAGTTTTAGCTTACTGTCATGTTTTAGACGTGGTATTCCCCCATTTAGTGCTCTCACTGCCTCTCCACTTCCCTTCCCCTCCAGCTGAAAGCATAAAAGGCAGAGATCCTGGGTTGAGATAAAACCACTATGCAGGAAACAGCAATGAGAAAAGAAGACAACAGCAACAATACTAATATCTAAAGTGTACAAAGAGAGTGTGGCTTTATGCAAAACACTCATCAGGCCTGGGACAATGAAAAAATGGCAGACAGATCCTCCACCACCACACTTTCCCAGCTCTGGAAAGGAATGCCCTTTCTTCCAGGAAGCAAGAGATAAATTCCCCTGCCCCTGGCAATGACCTAGGATGGTATGGAATGACATTAGGTTGCTGGCCATGCCCACAGGATTCCCAGCTCTGCACTCGCACTGCTGCTGTGAAAAATAAACCCTGTCCATGGCTGAAAACAAGACACTTGTATGCAAGTACACTCTTTATTCCTTCTTATTTATACTGCCAACCTACTGGTTCACTCAAGCTAGATTATACGGACAGCAACCAGTTCACATAGGCAGGATTTACTATCCAAGTTCCTACAAGGTACTCCATGACAATAGTTTTTTGACATGGAGTTTTGTTGAATGCCTAGACAATTACATGGACTTTGCCTGAAAATCTTTTGGGACACTCTCTGGAGTGAACATACAAGAAAACCTGATGCTTTTTTGCTTCAGCTTTTTTTAATGGTTATTCAGCTAGGAAAGACCACAGACTGAAAACATTGAATTTTCATTATTGCTGGCATTATCAAGTCTGAACATGAACCCCAGTGTTCCTGAAGGAATAAGCATACTTGCCTTACTGAAACAGCTACATACCTTCTCCTGAGTTAAGCTCTCCCCAGATTAACTCAGGAAAGGATACCCAGAAACACATCCACAGCAGGACTGAAACAAAGAGTGCATAACTATACAGAAAAGCTGAGAGCAGTCATTAGCTTCTCTGTAAAAGGAAAAATTCATCACAGAAACCAGTAGATTTCTATAAAACAGGTCCAATTTTGGTATTCTTAAAATCACATCACTGAAGTCCTACCTTGATGATGCAAAGGAAGAGGAAGAACAGGTGTATTCTATAACAACACTTGGGGCAACAGAGTTTCTTCAATTCTTCAAAGCAAAATATATTGAATATTGTGTTCAGTTTTTGTCCTCTTACCACAAGATATTGAGGTGCTGGAGTGTGCCCAGAGAAGGGCAACAGATGTGGTAAAGTGTCTGGAGGACAAGTCCAATGAGAAGTGGACTTGGGAGCTGGACAGGGGACTTTATCACTCTCTAAAATACTTGAAAGGATGTTGTAAAAAGAGCTGGAGATGGATCTCGTCTCTCAGGTAACAAGTGATTGGATCACAGGACATGGCTTCAAGCTATGCCAGAGGATCTTTAGGAAAAATTTCTTCACCAAAAAGGTTGTCAAGCACTGGAACAGGCTGCCCAGAGAAGTAAATGAGTCATCATCCCTGAAGGTATGTAAAAACATGTGGATGTGGCACTTAGAGAAAATATTTAGTATTGGCAGTGTTGAATTTAGAGTTGGACTTGATGATCTTAAAGGTCTTCTCCAGCTTAAAGGATTCTGTGGGACAAAGCACATGTAATGCTCCATTCACAGTTGCCCATTCACTGATGAAATTACAGAACCACTGTGAAACTAGGAAAAACTGATGTTTTGTTATTCAGTCACTTAATCTCAAGTAGCAAGGCATTTTTTTGTTAGACATGTCTTAACTGGAGAGCAGTCGGTTACATGCAGTAGAATCATAATCTGGAGCTGAAATGCACTTTCAGAGCACAGCTCCACAGCCATTTAGCCATTAGCACATCAAGGCTCCACTGCACCTTCATGTGCACTGTGGTACAGGCGCAGTGGAACCTCTGAAAAGGAGAAAGATTCTTGGTACCCATTTGTGTTACAATCTCTTAAACCATGTTGCACTGTTAACTAACACAGACTCTTTAGCAGCCAGCCTTGAGCAGAGACTAAATTTGAATTAAATAGCAGAATGCAATCAGCACTGCTTACATAGTCAGGTGTCTTCCAGGGATCAATAAAGATTCCTATCTGCAGATGTGAACAGAAAGCTAGCTTAACCTAGGTCAAAACCCTCAAACTCACACAGGTATGGAAGTCTTACAGGCAGCTGAAATAAGTTACAGCAGCAGAATGGCAGTCCTTTTTCTAAGTTATTTGTAGACTCGACACATCAAGAGTGCAACAGATGGTATTCATGTTCCAGTATACAACCCCTACACACTTGGAAGGAAAATACTGAACAAAGCTCTCACTAACACCTGCAGTTCTTGCCACTGTAAGACAGCAGGCTCCTGATGGCACTGCACACCTCTATTGTGACAGCTGACAACGTCAGTCAAACAGCTTGCTTCCAAGCACAAGAGTTTTGGGTAGATGTTGAGGCAGACAAACTTGCAGATGCAAGTTTACCAGATAGAGAAACAGCGAAGGCTGCACACTGATACTGCAGCTCTGGCATTGAGCATCAACTCTTTCAAGTTCTTTTCTTCCAAGTTCTATGTTTGGAACAGTTCGTTCCTAGTCCTAGCCTTTGGTTTTCTACTCTTCAGCATAAACAAGTTTACTTTGCAAATCATCTGAAGAGATGAGGTATGCCCAAATTTAGTCCTGTGTGAAAGCAGTATGATTAGAGTTGGCTTGGAACATTTGTCTCTGACAGCTGAGCTAAAATTCAGCTTATCAATTTAAATTCAAATAACCAAAGAACAAAGTAATTGCTCCCTTAACTGTCCTTAGGTACCTTAACAGGGTACCAAAGTTCTATGTATTATAGAAAATGTAGAAGCCTTTAGACAGCTCAGAAACTGATCTAAAGTAACCTTTGGGAAACACCAGAAGGGGAAGAGTACTTTCTTCCTACTTGTGTATGCAAGGGGGTCTCCTACTGTGCAAGCAATTGATTGCACAGATAAAAGCTAGTTTGCTGAAACTAGCTCTATGAGCAATTTGAAAAGGAAGTGATCTCCACTTTAATGACAGAGAAAGGCACATATATATCGGCCCTAAAAGTGCTTACTTGTGCAGAAACTTGTAGGCTGCATTTTGTTTGCAGATGTTGCTATGAATACGACATCAAGCAGCCCCTCTAGGTATATTAGGATGCTAAAGCACCAGAGAAACTCAGAGGAATGTACAGGGGTGGGAAGAACCTGCAGGGTATGGTGTAAAAAAAACTTCGCTGCAAAATTAATGAAGAGATTTTCATTAAAATGTATCAGTATGCAGTCAAAGTAATAGCTTGCATATACTGAAAATGGTCTGTAAAACAAGGATGAAATAAATATGCTTTATCCCAAAAGAAGAAAAATAGAAAACAGCCTGATATTCTTTCTTTCTGCTCCCATCTTGGTCAGTTTTAAGTAATTGAGAAGAAACTGTACAAAACCTACAAATAAATCCCAATACAGCATACTTTCTTTAAAGCCACATGCATATTCTGGTATTTGAAATATTTTCCTGGGATTCTGATCTGAATAATATTAGGTAAAGGGAAAAAAATCTGATCTTCCATATTGTGCATGAAAACAAAAACAACAAAAAAAAAAAAGCAAACCCCCTGCAATTGTAGGAAAAATGGTACAATTGTCTTTTGTTAATAGCATAATTCTTTTGAAAGACATGTCATAGGGACTTCTTTTCTAAGGGTGTTTTTTTGTGCATAATTCCTCAGCCATGGCTCCACAGTATCAAAGGCAGCTGAGTGCAGTCTAGGCTGAAAATAGTCCTCCTCAGCATTCTACAGGGCTGGCAGCTTCCCTCTCAGCATTCTTACTTCAGGTAGGTGAGAACACTTAGAGTGCTCTCCAGTTTCCCTAGACATGAAAAGCAGGTACTAGTCTTTGCTTCTAGAACCTGTTCCATTCAGCTATGAAGCACCTGCTGTTGAGCCTCTTTCACACTTCCACTGCCCTAGCTTAGCCAGTATAGAGGGGAAAGCAAAGCAGTCTCCCTTGCTTCTCATCTGACAGCAATTGCAGAGCAGGTTGAGAAGGCGCTACACCCTCCCTGACAGCACCCAGTACCATTGAATAGTCTCACTCAGCAAGCCTCTGCAAGTTCTTTCCTTACAGCCTGGCAAAACCCAAAGCTATCCACTTGATCCAGCAAGCCAGCAGTTTCTCCCTGCTCCAGCTTTCGAGTAGGTTTTAATCCTCCAGGCTTCTGGCTGGATTTCAGCCAGCTCTTCAAAGTGAAGGGCACCAAAATCCTCAGTAAAACCATGAGGAATGAGGTGACTACCTGAAACAAGGAGAGAGAAAAAAGCATCAAGATAGACATCCCAGAACTGAGATGGCAGAAAAATAAGGCTAGAGAATAGGGGGAAGTGTCTTAGGTAGACAGGTTAGTGACTGAAAGGATTTACAGAAACATGCTGATTGCTTTCTCCCCTAATTTCATAATCAAAGAAGGCTGACTGGCTCATGTTAGGTTTCTAAACAGAGACAGAATACTCCTATACTCTATTAAAAAGTCTCAATGTTAGGATCATCCTCTTTTTATATTTGCCCTTAAATGTCACCTTACTGCTCAACTTCTACAAGATTTTTTTTTAATTTTCTTTGGAGGTTTCCTCTAACAGAGAGAAAAATATGTTGTAGACTTCACAATATACAGCAGTACATTTCCTCCTATCTTGTGTAATGCTCTCATAATGTATTTTTTTTCTCTCCAGTTGTTTATGGGGGCTCCAATTATATTCACTTCTTCTGTCTCAAGAAATGGAATCTCAGTGACTGATGAAATAATCAAATTAGTAACAGTAAGTCACAGCAGGTTTCAACTGTGTAGCTGTTAGTGGAAGAATTTGCTAGATGATTGTCCTTCGATGCAGAAAATAGTTGTATCTGTAGATGTGTGGAACAAGGACTGGTTGTAGAAAATAATTTCTATTTCCTTCTGATGTATGAATTTTTAAAAAGCATTTGGTATTTTGGTTTCTGATCATAAATAATGTGTGCTTTGGTACTTTTTTCTTAATAGCTATATAAGCTATATAATGTATATTGAGATGATGTGTTGCCCTTCAATTTAATTTTATTCAAATTTTAGACAGAAATTTCTCATTCTGGAGAAAACTAGGAAATGCATTCAGGTCAGGAGTCTGAGAGGATCTGAGCCAGAGGCTGAGCCCCTGAATACCATTTTTATTCCCATAATAACTTCTAAAATTAGCTGAAGAAAACCACAGTAATTTTAATGGCTTATTGTATTATTATAATAAAATTATAATAGGACATCACACCTTATTGTGTTATTTCTAACAGCAGAAGCTATATTTTATTTGAGGGAAAAAAAGTATTTTCTTTGGAAACAGCTGAGATGAAGAATCTTTTCTTTGAAAGAATGCCAAAATAGCTCTGCTACAGCAGCAAGAGCATTTACTGACAGTAACTAGAGGCTTAGATCTGCAACATGTCCTCCAAATGCCAGCCTGTTTTCCCTTAGGAGAAGAATTAAAAGTAATTTTGGGAACAGCATGGGGAAAAAACAATCAAGATTTTTTTACAAAGTTCTGTGCTAGTATCCTACAACAGTATTTTAGAGCTTTGTAACAGAGAGCAGTTAAAATGTGCTACTACTGTTAACTCTTCAGGGTGGAAAGACTCAGAAAAAATATGCGGTATTAAAACCAAGTATTTTGCTTTTAGTTCTCATGATATAGAGCAGACTGCACTCTTTCATTTTAAGTCTAATTAAGACTAATTAAATGTGTAATTTTAATTGTACGTGAATTTCAGGCCAATGAGATTTGCCTCATCAGCCTTAGGTGCAGAAGTTCAGCACAGAGTCACAAAGTAGCAACAGCAAGGCTGTGATAATTCCTTCTGATGCTGAAGAAATTGCAGTAAAATTAACTTTTCAGTTCAATCGATCCCTATCTCACATGCTTAGATGCTGCTAAGAGGACAAGGACTGACTGCCAATAATTTGACTGAAACTACCAACAGTAGTTGGAAGCAAATGGCAAACTCCCCAGCTATCCAAAATACAACAGCATTTGTGAGAAAAAAGCTGAAAAGCTCTGTTTCCCTCTAACTAACATAGCCACCATAAACACATAGGGGTCACTGCAACACCAACACAGAAATGGAAAAACCGTAAGATTCATTTTGAAAATGTGGGAACAGGGCATCCTGACTCAAATGTGTGTATACCTGAGTACTGCAAATTTGTAACCTCTTTTGAAAGTACCAATGAGCAGTTTGATGAAGGCAATTTTTTAACACATTATAATGAAATATCAGCCCATGCTTTTCACAAGATTTACCTTGGCTATTCACCAATTCTTGCAGAAAATTGCATCTATTGGTCACAATTCCTTAAGTTTAACTTCACCTAAAAAAACTCCCAAGAAAATGTTTAATAATCTGAAGTTTATCTCCCTTTAAGTCAGCTGGTACACACATTCAAGCTAAATTTTAGTAACAATCAAGAATTTTCACTCAAATTTGTGATGATTATTTGGATTAAAAAAATGGGAACACTAAGGGAGTTGACAATTATGGTGTGTTGCAAGCCGCCTCAACCTGTCAGATGAACAGTGTAGCTGCATTGGAGATCATTAATTACAACAGAGTGGTTCAGCAGAGCAAAACACTTCCTACCAAGAACTTCCTGCATTCAGTGAGTTTAGTCGGGGTCTGCCAGTAGTCTAGTCCCTTGGATTAGAATCACAGAATGACAGACTCACAGAATAAGCTGAGTTGGAAGAGATCCATCAGGGCCAGCAAGTCCTACTCTTGGCCCTGCATAGAACACTCCCCAAGAGTCATACCATGTGCCCATGAGTACTGTGCAAAGGCTTCTTTAACTCTCAGTCTTGCACTTCCCTGGGGAGCCTGTTCCAGTGCCCAAACACCCCCTGGGTGAAGAACTGTTTTCTAATATCCAAACTAAACTTCCCCTGGAACAGCTTCAGGTCGTTCCCTCAGGTCCTGTCACTGGTCACCAGAAAGGAGAGATCAGTGTCTGCCCCTCTTCTTCCCCTTATGAGGAAGATGCAGTCTATGATGAGGTCTCCCCTCAGTCTCCTCCAGGCTGAACAGTCCAAGTCAGCTCAGTCATTCTTCATGTGTGTTTCTCTCAAGGCCCTTCAACATCTTCCTTGGACAATCTCTAATAGTTTAACATATTTCTTTTATTGTGGTGCCCAAAATACAATATTCAAGGTGAGGCCACATCGTCTTGAATATGAGTTCAGAGTGGAGTGGGAGAAGGTGAATTCATGGAGATTATCTTCAGATTTGCTTTAAGAACCTGCTAAAAACTCTGGCAAACATGATCCCTCCAAATCCCTGTTTCTGTTACAAGCAGCACACTGCCAAGGGACGCAGCTTTAATCTGCACCATAATGACCCCAACTTTCCTAAGCAACCACACTTCATTGTGGGTAATCCATGGGCAGTCATTTTAGCTTCCATCTCTCAAGGTGTACTTTAATCACCCTACCACTATCCTCAAAAGACACGGCTATAATAAGCAATTATTTTTTTTTTCCATAGCAAGTCTCTGCCAAGATGAGCAATAGTACTTCCAAAAAGCATAGACATTAAGTCTAACATTAACACCATCATATGTTCTGAATTATCCCATCATTTGCCACTGAGGGTTTGATTTCTAATCCATATGTGTTATGGTACAGTTATTAAAACTGTATCATAACACATGTATGATACAGTTATTAAAACTATATTTAGAGAGATGCCCCTGCCTGAATTAAGGTACAAAAAGGGCCATACTCTGAATATACATAGCAACCTTTTGTGTAAACCAAAGCAACCTTTGCTTCACACCCTGCAGCAAATGAATTTATTTATAGCATAGAGCTTCTTTGGATCAATAGAACTTTGAGCGATAATACGACATGTACATTGATAAAAGATACCAGTTAGACAAAAAATAGAGTATTAACAGAAACTAATGGTAATGTTGGATTAACTTTAGGGGTTTTACTTACATGCTGAGAATTCTTTAGAAGAGTTCTATTAGCACTAATGTCTCCACAATCACCTAAGAAAGTGTTTTCTTTCAAATAATAATAAAAAATGCTGTGGAATTGAATTTCATTTATTTACTCTTACTCTATTGAAAAGAGCAAGAAGTCTCACCTTTTAAACTCACAGAACAAAAGTAGATTCACATAATCTCCTTGATAAATGTCATGTAAATTGCAGTATTTTCAACTGGGACATTGTAATTTAATGACCTTTCAGTCATGAATAACCAGAACACTTAGTACCTTACAATAGCTGCAGAGAGATTAAAAACATTCAGACATTAAAAGAATAAAAAAGAAAAAATTTGATTGTAGGGAATTTCTCAGTAGGGAATTCAGAAGTTCTTGAGGCATCTTATTGGAAGTTCTATAGAATGATTTTATGTTGTATAAGAAAAATGAGTGAGACGCATGCACAGTGATTTAGCAACATATCTGGGAGTATGTTTAGACAGCAATAAATAAAGGGTTATGCTATTTATGTCTTTTTCTATTATATTCCTCCTTGCTCCTCTTCTACTATTTACAGATTATTCATTTATGTAACAATAAGTACAATTTATATTTTCATTAACAATCACACGCATCACCATATATTACTGTGCATCATTTCTTTTGACATGAAATACAGAATGCAATGTGATATAGTGCACCACAGTAAACAATTAAAAGTTACAAGTAGTGATAATATTTTTGGACTCTTACCTTTGAGAGAAATGCAAACATGAAAGAAGCAGGTACAGAATTTGAGGGCAAGGAAATTATTTTCATATTTAAAGCCTATATTTTTCATTTTGGTTTCCACAAGAACTGAGTTATTGAACAGTTATTTGCAGGTGCTACTTAAAAGACTTAATCTTATAATTCATTAACCCTGATGACAGCAATATATAGGGCCAAATGTAAGAGAAAATACTAGGCATTGCTTTGAATAAGGCAGTGTCTATCTCAGTATTTTCTCCAGAAGTGTACACTTAAATATGATATTTAAACAACAATCTAAAGTATTCAAATCAGGCATGGAGTGAAAAGACATGAAATATTTTCCATGTCCAACTGCCATTTGGAATAAATGACTATAGATTCTAAAACTTTGAAAAATTCATAAGGCACATAATTCCTGCCCTTCAGCAATCTCTCCCTCCCTGTTTCTAACTGTGTCACAACTAGAGATGATATGAGATTCCCTTTTGAAAGGTGTACAGGCTTTGGTGTAGAGGTGCATAGGAGTGATGGTCATTGTGGGTCCCTTACAAATGAATAATTCCAGCCTAGTGTACTTTTAGCCTATTTATAATCGAATGGATACATTCTTATTGTCAATAAAATATCTTTCCTAAATAATCATACAAATGTTGAGTCAGAGGTAATAAATTTCATACAGTTACAACTGACAAATTCCTAAAAAACCAAGTACTTACACTGTTATGATCAACCCCAAGATTTCCTGCCGATTAATAAAAGTGAGCCAATAAAAAACATATGTTTGGAAGATGAGTTTATACAAAATGATTAAACACTGCAATTTTTTACAATTGTGCAATCCTGCCTGTGTTATAGTTCTGCCTCCCATTTGTATTTTGCAAAGTAAAATGCATCTTCATCTTTTACAACTGAATAGTGAAAACTGCTTTCTTGAGAAGTTCAATGACTTGCCTTGTTGCTTTTTCATTTACCTTTTCCCTCCATCTGTGACTGCTTATTTCTGTATCACAAAGGGGAAAACACTGTTGGCCTTACTAAACAAACCTAATGTCTTTACACACTTGATTCAGATATACTTCTACTATTATTTTTAGAAGAACAAAAGAAACAAACAAAAAACCAGGCCAAACCACCAAGGACATTTCTTACTTTTTTAAAATATTCAGGTAAAATAACTTAGGCAAAATCAACTCAGATATGAATATATGCATCAGTCTTCAAGAATTCCAACAGGATTCAATTTGTTTCCTGGTAAAAGCTGTAAAATCAAAGTTACAATTGGAATATAAGCATAAAATTCAAGTCCACCCAAAAATTCCAACTGTGGCCTAGCTGGATATCAATGCTTTGGCTGCATGCACACCAGAACTTTCTCTCAATGAATTCCTGGGTGATGCAAGAGCTTCCCAAATCCTCTCAGCATTGAAGAGACAGCACATGAGACAGAGTCAATGACTAAGCCTTGAACCAGATTCACAGCAACAGTTCTGTTAGAGGAGCTCTCCAGCTGTGAATTACAGACAGGCCTGGAATTTTCCTAAGCAGGCCCTGCTGTGCCCAGACTCTTTGCTAGCCACCATCTGCATGCTTCAATACATCTGCTATTCATGCATCATTTATTAATATTCATTTGTTAAAAATTCAGCTACCTTGGATAAAGAATCTGGCAGGCTCACTGACTCCTTCAGTCAGCTCCTGATGCAAGACTGACCAAAATAACAGATAGTTGCAAACAACCAGCAGAAAGGTGTTTTTTTGTGCATTTGACAGAAATGGTCACAGTCTTTTATACATAATTAATGTTATGTGTATTATTTAAAACACTCAATATAAACATATCTATGAGATGCTGCAGTCATCGTGGAGGACTGAAGGCCAGCTAAATTATAGGAAATAAGTGAAATAGCATCACAAGTAGTCTTAATCTGATCCAGGTGAACCCACTGCTGCAGGGACACTTGCAATGGAGGCTCATGAAACTCAACAGAAAACTGAGACTGGCTTCCTGTCAGGAATGCTATGCTCTGCCAAGGTGCCATTTCTTTTTTTTTAATAAAAAAGATGCCTGTGAGAATCTCTTCAAGTTTCTAGTGCTTAAAAGGAGATACAGAAAAAAAAAAAAAAATTAACAACAAATATGTCATCCTCTTTCAAAATACATTACGAACAAGGAATAGTAAATTTCCTTTGCAAAGTGTGAGAGAGCACAGTTTCACTACTGTGCAGAAGGATTGGTATACTATTTTCATGTGGGATCTCAGGATTTGAGTCCTGGGATGCCGGGCCCCCGAGACCACCCTTGGGGGGCCCGGGAGTCCTGGAATGTTGCCAGAAGTGTCTGGTGGCAGGACTTTGACCCTACACGGGAGACGACACCTTTGTGAAGATAAGAGGGCCTCACCGGGGTGAAGGGTGGAAAGATTAGCTAATTAGAGGGTGAGAAACAGGGTTTAGGATTTATGTGCAGGGGGGTTTAGAGGAGTAAGATGGAGGAATTGGGGTGTGTCCTGCCCTCCTTCTTCTTCCTCCTCTCCTCCATCTTCTTTGGCCACGGTGGCACCTTTGGATTGGTTATTACTAAGAGTACACCGAGTTATAACAATAGATGGTATTGGGGAAAAATGATAAATATTGTATACGTAACTAGGGGTATAAAGATACGTGGCGGTCCGGGGAACGGCACAGTGTGCCCATGGCTGACTGCTGAGCAGATCTCTGTTCGGCTGAAAGAACATCTTTTAGATAAACAATTAATAAACATAAAAACAAAAAGAAGAACTGAAGCCTCTTCTCGTCCTTCGATACGCGGGCTGCCCCAAGGCCACCCCGGGCCTTTCCAGGCCTCACAAACAGCCGAGATAAACCGGACATTTTCAAAACCATGCTAAAACAAAAACTTAATAACAAAAAAGTAGGTTACTAAATTTGTATCTTTGTATATATATATTACCAAAAAAAAAAAAAAAAAAGCTGTATGCCAGCCTTTTTCTCTACTTTAGGTAATAGATGGAAATATTAGTCATGTACCTGACTAATTTTTGACTAATTTCTCTAACAATTAAAAAAAAAAGGAAAACCCCACATGACTAACACTGATTAACACAATACCTTCCACTTCATGTGATGAATCAGGAATGTCATATCAAAGGAATAGAATTGCAATTAGATCTGAGTAACTAGGCTCTGCCTAAAGGCCAAACACTTCTATAGAACTTGTTCCCTCCTTTTGGTAAGAAGACTGGATATACATGAAAACAGTACAAAAAGACAAGCATCATTAATACACTTAGTTTTGCATCTGCATCTGGAGCACTAAAACTGTTGCATCACCCTAGATAAACCATTCCTCCTCTAAAATTCAGGAAAAACAACACCCATAAGGGCACTAGTGCTTGAATGAGACAGTGCCACAAGGTGACTAGCTAATTTCCAATAACAAAGTTGAATCATCCTCTGCATTTTTGCACAACAGTCTAAAAGTACTTAATGCATGACACATTAGTACCTTACATAATCACTGTACTCCATAGACTCCAATACAAGAGAAAAAAAATTCCATAATATTAATAACTTTAGCTATACAGAGTCATTATATTCAAGAGGACGAGCCACACTTACAAAATTACAGAGCTGTGTATGAAAAAATTATGTTTGTTTTAAAAGACATGAAAAGCAAATCTGTTTAAAATAAGTGGCTATGTGGTGGCTCTAAAATACTAAACAAATAAAGTTCTCAGAAACTGACTTACTGAAATTTCTACTGTATTTCTTGTGACCCTGATCTTGCAAAGACTTTTAATTAATTTACCTTAATATGTATGAACAACTCCATCTGAGAAAAATAGACTACACAAGACTACTGAGCAAGCACATTTTGCATTGTTTGCAGAATTACACTTTAAAGCTAATGCATACTGAAAACATACAAAGCAGTTAAAACATCACAATTATTTTGTATTAATTCAGACATGGACACCCACCTGTGCTTTGGTACAAATCAGAAAACTATTCAGACTTCCATCTGACATTCTTCTTCCTTTTCTACTAGACAATTTTGCTCATATAAGAGCTCCAAGTTGAATCTATAAAATAGTTACTCAAGAATAAATCCCTGAACATTCACCAATCCAGCATTTGCAGTAAAATATGTTCCTGTGATTAGGACAAAATATACAAAATATTCAACATGCTTTTACATCTAAGTCGGTGCAAAAAATAACCCATTTCTAAACTAAGCAATAAAAGGCTAAATAGTTATTTCAAAAACATTTGCATTGCTTTTCTTACTTGAACTGCACCACAGTAATGAGAAAAGACAATAATTGACTTTGGATACTAGATCTTGGAAAAAAACTTAACTAAATGGTGAATGGGTTCAATTTAATTGTGGCCTAGGGTAAGTGATAGAGTACTGTTTTTAGAATGGAAACTATAGATTATAGAATCATAGAATGGCTTGGGTTGTAAGGATCCTAGCAGATAAAAACTTCTAAAATTTGCTGAGGTAGAGACTCTAGGTAGATTAATTAGATATTGCATTTTAGGACAGTCAGCTCACAGTGCTAGGGAATATCTTTCAGTACAGGATATATGGGATAAAAGAATGGAACTTTAGCACTGAAATTATGTGTTTTTAATAGATATCTCAGGAACTCAAAATCTCTTGAATTGTTTTGTTCAAATGCTGCATTAAATTTAAGTACTTCCAACTGGAAAATATTTTCCTTAGATAGTTATCTGCTAGGTGGAAAATCAGCTCTTACATGAACAGAGCACTGCTCCCTACCCAAAAAAAAAAACAGATCTACCTCATTTTACCACAAGGATCAGAAGTTGTGTGAATGAATGCAAGCAGAAAATTCTGGAGCTGCTAGATATTTTCCAGCTTATTTAGTTGTTTTTATGTGTTTAATGTTCTGATTCTGTTTTCTATATTATATCAAAAACAATAAGGTATGTAGTTTCCATCTGGATAAGAAGGAGAAATACTAACTATGGTTAAAAAAAAAAATGCTTTGAAACACTTAAACACTTTTTCTTGCTAATATAAAAAGGATATACACATATACATGTTATCAATCTTGCATTTCAGTAATACAGGGGAAAAACAACACTAGGTATTAAGATTAAGGCCTATATTATTAATTTTGAAATGGCTGACAGAAGTTTCCTGTTTCTTTTTAGTCTGACCTATTCCGTGCATTCTTGCAGAATACTTTTTTCTCTTAAATGATTTATCCTAGCCATGTTTCCCTACACTGACCCTGACTGTCTTTTGGTATTTGTTTATGCCTTCCATTTGACTAGTATAAATAGCAGAAAGGACTATAGCACTTACAGCTCCTCATTCAGTTAGGCAGGTTCACAGAGGTTCCAGTGCCTAAAACAACATTTGTTTAAGTATTTATCTGCACTCACATTTTTGTGCAGAAATAGACAGAAATCAAGATAAAATCCAAAGAAAGCATCTAAGATGAAATTGCCTATATCAGAGAAGACTCTTATGTTCTAAAGGCTTCTGTTTACCATACAGTATTTTTTGTTCTCATTAGAAGATATTATTCATAAGACAGTTCAAACAATTACCATTGCTTTAGAATCATATACTTGATTAATCATATACTTGATTATGATTGACAATCATATACTTGATTAACTGTCAGAAATAAAGGACTTTATTCAACAGGTAACATAGCAAAAATATTTTTAATATAATCAAGCTAAACTTCTGGGCAATCAAATCAAGTTATTCAAAATGCATTTTCTGGAATTATTAAAAAAGTCTAGAGATAATAAGCCTCTTAAAAAATCTGAACTCATTTAAACATCCTACCTGCAATATATTATCTCTGAATTGTAGCATACCTCTAAGAAAACACCTGATGGCATTGTTCCTTCAAGAGCCACTGTCATGAAAACCTTTCTCAGTTATTCTTGGCTATTCTTTATTGCTTTATCCAAAGCAATAAATCATTTTTCCTCTTATATGTTATAACCAATGCTGTTTCTTCATTTCGTTTACTTCTGTAGGTAAAAGAAACAACGAATGCCAGGCCTGTCAAGTAATGCAATACCTGCTGTCTCTATGTATGTTTGAGAGAGAGGGGCAGAGGGCAAGAGGGACCAGCGTGAACAAGATCATGAAAAAGTATTTCTGCAAGCAGATGGCAAGAAAAGTTTGAAAGCATACTTTTGAGACTAAGGAAAGTACATCTTGTGCTGCATTCATTCTCTTATGTGTCACTTCTTGGATCTGAATTCAATATCATGAACTCCAAAAAATTTGTAAGAAAGCATAGAAAAGCAAAAAAAAAAGTTTCTTATTGCATCAAATCATAAAATATTAGTTTCCTGGAATCCTATTTTTCTGTGTGTACAGGTCTATAGTCTGATATAAAACTTTCATTCACAAAAGCTTGACATTTAAGGGCACTCTTAGTATTTTCTTCATCAGTCATAGATTTTATGCCTCAGTAGTTGAAATCTGCTCCTTTCTCAATACAGAGGGCCTTATTCACTCAGTCGTCCTGGCTGGACAGTCTGCAGCAGACCCTCACTGTAATGTCACCTGTCCCCACCCTGCCTTTAATCCTGACCCAAAAATTCTCATTTGGCTTCTCACCCGCTTCAAAGTAGAGCTGGTCATTGACACAGAGGGAAACACTCCTCCTCATCTGCCCTGCCTGCCTTTCCTAAAGGGTCTATATCATCCCATTCCAGCGCTCCAATGAGAGGAGCCATCTCATTGTTATGTCTGTTATGTCAATAACGTTCTAGCCCTGCAGGCATTTGCACATCTCTAACTAACTCGTCTTTTTTATTCCCCATGGAATATATCTTGTATAGACACATTTAAGTTGGGTCCCCAGTGAACCCAGTTTACTGCCTGGAGTGGCTGAAATTCCTTTGTGCCACACTTCAGGTACTCTCTTGCTGACCTGTGATCCCTCTCCAGGCTCTGGGTATCTGTTGCAGGAAGGTTATTTATGATTCCTGCTTTTGCTTCTACTCTGATGTTACTGGGGTGAAAAATAGAAATTGAATAATAAAAAAACCCCAATCAATCAAAACTACAAACAAAAAGTAAAAGGTTTTGCTAACAGATCATTATTTTGATATTTTATGAAACCAGAGTATTATATTTTCAGACATCCATATGTGTGTTTAAAAAGCTGTGTTTTGCAGATGCTGACTAAAGTTAATTTAGAATTTGTATACAACATTTTTTTATTGATTAAATCTTCCTTTGCTGTGCAAGTTGGGAATATTTTTAATTGGGCCCACCTCTTACTCATTAGAAGCAGGCCATTAGAACCAATATTAAAGGCCAGAAAGAAGTAAAAAAAATACTGCTAATAAAGGGAGATGTTTTCTGTGCACAGATAATTGAAAAAATAGTGTGATAGCCTTTGGCGATTAGGCTGGATGTGTACCAGAAGGCAGGGGAGCCCTGTGGTTCTCATTTACTTGATGTACAAGACAGAGCACCAGCTTCTTTCCTGAAAAATAGCTCTTCAGGGTAAACAGAAATAATCATTAAAAAAGCAGTGGTTGCTTCTTTTTCAATTGGGAAAGGGAGATGTTGGGTTTTGATTTGGGGTGCTTTTTTGATTGTGTGATCGTAGAGTCAGCCCATAACACTTTATATCCAAAGGCTTTCATTCTCTTGAACAGGTGCTTGTTTTAAATATACAAAGGCTTTCATTCTCTTGAAAAGGTGCTTGTTTTAAATATAAGCATTATTCAGTAAATTGAGCACCTTGCTCAAGATCATGCAGGAATGCCAGGACAGAACAGATGATAATTCAGATTTCCCAGTTCTGTGCTTTGATCAAATAATGTCTTTCCTCTCTTCAAATGTATCCCAAAAGTCTACCTTTAAAATAGTTTAGGGACCAGTCAAAGAGATTCACAATTACAGGCTTTGCAAGAAAGAATTTGAAAGAATACCTTGAAGATGTTTGCTCAACTACAAATTAAACCTAGAAGTTAAGGAGCTCTTGTTTTGTCCAAATCAGCACAGATGCATTTGAAATGTGGTCCATGAAATTGTTCTAAATCACAGAATTGGTGAATATTGTAGGTATCAGCTGGGGAGGGGGAGGTTTTCAAGTCCTGTGGAAAACCCTGTGAAGGTCCAGGCATCACAAAGGGCTGTGGTCTCAGCCCCAGACCACTGCCCCTCCTGATGCAATTTATCTCACTAACACAGGTCTCTAGAAGTCAAACATGAGCTGTGGTTCACTGCATGCACAACTATGGAAGGAAACTCTAATTCCCCTTGTGCAAGCCTACTGATGAGTCCAGAAAATAATTTAATGTACAAGTAATCAGCTCCAGACAGAAAGAGGATGGCTTCTTTTTTTTTTTTTTCCTACACAGGGGGTTATACATAAAGTTCAATTATTAAGCACTTCTTTCCTAGATGCCATATGCATGAAATAATGTGACAGCTTCTCTTCATCACTTCCACATTATGTACCTCTAAAAAACCATTTCCCTTTACTCTGGCCACTCCCTGTACAGGCATACACATTTCAAGTCCATGAAGTACTTCTTACTCATTCTCAAACTTACTGTCAGTACTGCTATTTTTCTTTTACTTTTTAGTTTTCTTCACATGCTGAAGATATTTTTGCCTATGGAAGAGGAGAAGTGGTAGCAGCGTGGGTAGTTACCATTTATTTTTATCTTGGTTTTATTATCTCATGGGCTCACAAAGCATTTCCAAGCAGCAAGAAAATTATTCAAAAGGAAGGAAGGTGGATAGTGCATCATTGCAGTATTTCCCAAGTTCTATTAAGCAAGCACAGACCAAACTGACTCTAGAAATGATTGTAAACAAAAGCAAGTAATATCCTGCAAATAAGAGAAGGAAGGAAGACTAAGCTTTCAAGTACTATTGTGATTTCATGCTAGTCTATATTTAGTGGGGTGGAAGGAGATCCTTTAGCACAATCAATTCTTTTTTCTGTGCCGAAGCAAATATTAAACGGTGCTGAGAAGTCACAAAGTGTTGGGTACTGCTTGGGTTAGTTTTTGCTGAATAGAAATTAATATATTGCTATTATATTAGGATCTATTTTTTTCAAGGCCAAATATATATCTAAGACTCTTTTAAGGAAAAAGCCCTGCCAAACCACAATGGTTATGCTGACCTGGATTTCTAGCCTTTGCCCCCTCCTCTTTGGAAAAGTAAAAGCATCTGCAGTGTTTGTTTTGCATTGATCAATCTCCCTTGATGTTCTTCATTCTATACTCAAGTCCAGCTGAAAATATCTCTTTTCTGTACCCTATAAAGTTATCTATTTATTAGGTTGTGCCTCTGTGTACAGAATTCATAGGAGAATTTTAAAAGAATATAGACTGTTGACTGAACCAAAATTGTTACTACACACTAAATAAAAGGAAATTTCAGTATCTAAAACTATCCCTTGAAAACTCAGTCCTATACACCTAAGAATCAATCATCAAAGCTTGACTTACACACCCCAGTCTTTTACAGTCAAAATTTTCCTTTTTTGGTTTTAGAGTCATAACCAAGGATAAACCTTTTTTAAATGATTCATGTACTTATTCATCTCTATTGACTATGAGGAATACCTGGGACAGCTAGTGCAGTCTTACAGGTGTCACAGTTGGACCTCCGGCAATGCACTTCAAAATGTGGGGAGCTACTTCAGTAAAATTATAGATAACTTTGGAGACAGATGCAGAGCCATTGGGAATCTACAGAAGGTTCACTGTACTCCAGTACAAATTAAAGTCTTGAGCTTTAGATGTCCTCAGTAGCTTGCTTCCACCAATACTGACATGGCTGTACTTGCAGCCTGTACACATTCCCCATGCCTCCCTGAGTTCACTCTGACTTCTCTTTCTACCAATGCCTTCTAGTTATAAAGAAAAATACCCCAAGTATTGGCTTCCCAAGAAAGCTTTATGAAATTATTGTTGCACTGGGAAAAAAGCAGGACAGATCCACGTCAATTAGTGTACATATCAAGCTGTCCAAGGTATGGATAAAAACCTTATCACAGGCAGAAGGAGTGCAAGAAGCTTATCAAGCTTACACAACTACACATCCCAGAACAGCCTGATTGTCCATTCTACAGAGGTGGAAGTAGGACTCACACTATATTTTAGAAATAGAGAGCATTGCAAAATCATATTCCTACTTATTACTTTTTTACTAGTAAATGATCACATCTTCTGAAAAGGATGCTTGGATAACCAGTGATTTTGCTCTTAATAAGCACAAGAAGTGAATTAAAAAACATGAAGATTTAAATCATCAGATTTCAATACAGATTAATCATTTGCATAAATTTTATTTTGCCTCCAGAACACAACTTGTCCCTAGAGGACAAAGAGCTACAGATAAATTGCTTTCAGCACAAGAAATTAAGCAGAATGATCAGCTTGCAGTGGCTAAAGAAATCTTGCAAACAGGCTGGTAAAACGTTCAGGGTTGAGAAGTTTACGAACATAACTAACTTTGCATTCCTCATCATCCTTCATTAGTGAGATAATAAAATCAATAGCAATTTAAATCAAGGGTATACTTTACACAAAGTCTCCTTTTAGGGTTAGTAGAAATAGAACACTGTGTAGGTAAAGCTTCAGTTACCAGCTTTTTCCGCATCTAAATCAAAATCCAGTGCATCTCATTCAGGGCTCCAACCGTTCATTCAAAGCTTAAAGGAAAAATGTGCTTGTCACTCATTTCTAGTGGAGAAGTCTAAAAGACTTCTCTTATAACAGACTGAACATTATTTTCAGTCCCATTAGTCTGTTCATGAAAGTAAATACAGGAATAATTCTCTAGGAGTCACTCTGAAATGGTCCAAGTCCTAAGTGAAGTCAAACCCCAGCTCCAGGCATAAGCAAGTAGGAAGATTGATATCCAGAGCAGTCGAGGGCAGAGAGCTCATGGGAATGCAGCTTTTTCCTCATCTGCAGCAACAGATTAACAAGATCAGTCTGCTATCACACTGATGGGAGTGATTCCCCCTAGCTGCACTATGGAAACACCTGAGTTCCACATTTATCTGCTGTGTGCTAGGGCACATTCCAGCATACCACAACTAATGGAGATGCCTCTTCAAAAAGTTGTCACTTCACAGATTTAACCAGTAGTTAAGTATACCCCAATATCCATATTATACACATCTCCAGCAATTTTTCTTGAAGATTTCTAAGCCAGTTTGGGAAGTTGAACATCCATTAATTAATTCCAACTGCACTAAGTGCAGTTTTGGAGCATATCTGACAACCATCTGAAGATAAATCTAATTTGTGTGCTCTGAGACTGCTCCAGTCTCATGTAAAAAGTAAAGAGGAAAAAGTAGTAAAAATGACTAAAAGATTCCTTGCATCTGTGCACAACTTGTCGTGGTTAATACTCTGATGTAGAGGCACCATAAGAAGAAGTCACTCAAGCATAATTCTGAAGATAAAGATCATTATTGCAGCCTAACAAAATCAATTCATTATATTTGAAGGCACATAGAAACAATATTTAATACCTGGTAATTTTTTCTTAGCTAAAGAATATTCTTTGACATTCATTCAGCTGGCAGAGAAATAGAACCAGTTGACCTGGAAATTTTGTAGCCCTTTCTATTAAGGGATTATCTGCTCAAATTTATGATAGCGTGGAACATGCCTAGAATTTATTTCCTCTACATATTTACTGGAAATGCTACTAAACACAACTTCTGCTCTGGCTACCTCTCTTAAGCAGTACTGACTTGTAACTTTCTTGATAATGAGAGGTTGTTTGCTGCAGCAATAATCCACTCTGGGTAGGCTTAGGTGCCTTTGAAATATGTAAGTCTCTGACTGAGCAGACATAGACAAGACTAGTACCTTGTTAGTCAATGAACAACCTCATTTATAAAGGTAAACACCAAACTGGCAGTTCGTACCTTGATACTGAGATAGATAGATAGATAGATAGATAGATAGATAGATAGATAAATAGATAGATAGATAGATAGATAGATAGATAGATAGATAGATGGATGATAAAAATATTTTAAAAAACAAACAGCAACATGGTTCATTAGGCTGCAGACTACAGTTTATTTAAGGATGGATTTTAAGTTTATTTAAGGGCATCCATCACAAGAATAAATGACAGTAATATAAGAAAGCCTCTGGAAATACCATGTTAGCAGTCCCTTCAAGTAATTTTATTGTCCTTACAACCCTCTGATCCTCTTCAACACATTTTATCCTCAAACAACTTCCATCTTGATGCTCTCTCTGGTTTTTACCTACCTTGTTTCCAATATTTTTTCCTGTAAAGTGCCACTTAAATCCTCTGGCATTGAAGAGAAGCAAGATTCTGTGGTGGTTTGACCAGGAAGGAGTGAGAATTCTGGAATGCTGTGGTCAAACCAATGGATGTTCTGAGTTTCATACTGACACCTGGTGTAGCCAGTGAAGTTTGGACACACTTCTGAGAATACACAGGGGTTAAAAAGCAGGGCACTGCCCTTAGCAGGCTCTCTTGGGACGTCGCTGCGAAGAAGTCAGATCACCCTCCCCTGTCCAGCCTTGCTGCTGGGCGGGGGAGGGGCAGCCATGCGGTAGGCCTGGTGCCTGGACAGAGATGGGGGTGAGAAAGCTCTCAAAGATAGAAGGGTAGAAGAGCCCCAAGAGACATCGGGCAGCCATTCCCCCCCCCAGGAGGGAGAGAGAGGGAGAGTCGGCGAGACGGAATGTGATAGCAGCCAGCCCAAGAAGAAGGGGGGGAGAAGGGTGCAGCCCGGCCGGCCGCAGCAGCAGCACGTGTGAGAGTATCATCGTCCCGAGACAGACAGAGACTGAAAGTTTTAACCCCTTTCTTTCATGATTGACGCCTTGCAAAAAAATGCTAATCCTCCTCGAAGCTGAATAAGAAGGGAGATGAGAGATGAGATGAGACAAAGACCTGGCCCGAAGAACGTAGAGATGATTAAATGAAGAGAGATGATTTGGAGTGGCCTTTTGGCTAGACTTTTCTTGTGGCCATAGACTCAGTTGTTCCTGTGACACAAAAACTGCATTTAAGAAGAAGCAGTAGCTCAAAACCAAGAGAGTTCATTCGTGAAGACCCCCCGGCCCCAGGGGGTTAGAAAAATATAGGAGAGACAGATGTCCCAAAGCAGAGACTGTGCCTTTTTAGAGTGAGACAAAGCATCCTTGAAAGACAACCCTAAAAGCAGCTCTAGTCCATGCGTCAGTGGTAAGAGCACTGAGCATAGAAAGAAGATGTCACAAGCGGCAAAAGGACTTTTTTTCCGGGCGGTGCCGAAGTGACAGAGAAGCACACGAAGTTTCAGTGTGTTTCCAAGAAAAGCCTATAGAACAAGAAAGACTCCTTTCCTCTTCATGAACTGAAGTTTGAGTATACTAAAGTGTCGTGCCGGGCTGAACAGTTAGTGTTTTGAGAGAATGTATCAGATTGAGAAAGTCAAGTAGTAGAGAAGAAGAAAGTAGCTTTTTTTATAAAGTTTTCAATTCTTTTTTTCTTTTTCCTTATAGTCTTTCCCTATTTTCCTGTAGTTTAAGTAATAAAGTGTTCTTTATGTTTAAGTTAGAGCCTGTTTTGCTTATTCCTAGTCACATCTCACAGCAGACACCAAAGTAAAGACATTTTCATGAGAAGCACTAGCTCTGTACCAAGGTCAAACCATGACAGATTCTCAAGGCACTCAACAGAAAGAGCCTAAATAGAAGGCTACCTAAAAGGCTACATTTACTACACTTCTAATCAATTGGTTTAATTTAATCTCTCCTCTGTGTTCAGTTTATCAACAGAGAAGTAATTAAAAAGTCAACTCCTTTTTATAAGTAGATAGAACACTATTCTGTAATTATTTATCAATAGTTAGGGTGGCCAACACAAAATTAAAAGGGAGGAAAATATCTATTGTTTCAATAAGATTCAAAGCTGCATTTTGCTTTTGGTTTTATTACAGTGAAAATTGTGCTTATTTCCAAGTGTAGAGTATTCTGAACAGTCCTGTAATCCCCAAAACGCAAAGAGGTTGGTTTGATACACATACTTTTAGAAAACCACTGTCAACACTTTCAAATATCCTCCAAAGACAAAATATATAAAAACTAATTACTTTCCACCTACTAATATTACACATGGTCCTCAGCAACAGGTATATCCAGACTGGTAAACTTTTAAACTATTTTTTAAAGTTACTTAAACATATGCAAACATGGCTGTTGCTTGCTTGCAAGTAAATAAAAACAAAATCACTCGATAAACATAAAAGCTACATCTATGTGCTTTCTCTCTATAGAAATAGCTTTTCACCCATATAACACTAACACCCACATAACATGAAAGCTGAGTTAATTCTCTTTCTATAGAAATTGACCTGGCCCTACCACAAGTCAATAACCACTGGAATTTTGGAATTTCTTTTCATACTAAGGGACATTTTTAAATTTACTGCCTTTTTTCCCATGGCATATACATTAAAATAATTTATGGGGAACACTAAAGGAGTAAGATTTTATCTGTACTATAGACCATGAAACCTAATACTTCAGTGTTTGATGACAAAAACATCATCAAAAATGTTTCTGTCAATGCTACTGCAATTATACTTTTTCTCACTTTTGTATTTCACTGTTTCTCTTTCTTATGTCAATCTCTTATAGCCCTTCTGCCCATCTTGATTTTAAAAATACTTTTTTACAAATTTTTATTCTTGATGTATTTCACAGTGTTTTTCGCATAGTACCACTGTTTAGGCAGATTGCAGCTCAGGGAGACATAAGATCTAAAACTAGTTTTTCACTTCACAATTTACATGTTACACAAAATCTATCAGGTCCTCAAGCTTTATTTTACCTTAGTATTTCCCTATAGAATGAGACCAGTGTTAGTCATATACCCCTGGAAAATGCTGATTGAATCACTTATTTGACATTTTCATAGTCCACTTATTTTATATCCCCTCTGCTCCCATAGTTTAATTGTTTTCCTATCTCATTTCAATCCTTGGTTTTCCTTTTCTCTTAATCCTTCCTATTTTCCTTACCTCAAAGAGATCACCGATTTATCTTTTCATGTGTTTCTCCTCTGCTATAATAAAATATAAAACATTTTTTAGTAATTTCCAATTTCTGTGCAGATTCCATAGCTGAAGGTCAACTTCAGTGTACAAATAATAGCCAAACCAAAATTCTGTATTCTTTTTCCAATACTTTCTCCTGGGCGTCTATTTCTTAGCTTATGTGCAATTTAACTAAACAAAGCTCTTAATTCCTTTCCTCTCACCCCGATCCAGCCCTCATACTTATCAATGGAACAGTCTAAGTCTACAGATCCTATTAACTGTTATATGACCTGTCAGGTATGTAATTCCCGGCATCTTTTGTTGATCCTGATAAATCCTCAGTTGCAGGATATGCCTAAATCTTGCTGAGGTCTTTTTCGCATAAGACTACTAAGTACAACATTTTCTGTAATCCTATTCAGCCAGAACAGGTGCCTAAATCCTCATTGTATTTTATTCTTCTTCTTGAATCATCATTTCCTTTCAGCAGATAATCGTGTCCTACCATAGCTTCTTCTTAAAATGCTTCTAAGGACTAACCTCTTCTCCATGTGTTGATTTGAGTATGTTGCCCTGATTCCCTTTGCAGGTAGCTCGTAGTGCAGGAGTCCCATAGTGCTCAATGTCACTTTCACATCTAATATTTACCATCAAATTTTAATCTTTTGCTTCTAACAATTCCTGTGTGCTGAAATTCCTCGTTCACCTGTCAGATTACCCAATAAGTACCTTTAGTCTTCCTCCCCTGTCTCTCTTCAAGTGTGGGTAAGCAAATTCACATGCATTCACGTAAATATACTTGAGTGTGCAGAAATATATGTGTGTGTGTGTGTGTGTGTGTATAGATATGCAGGTAGGTAAGCAAATATGTGCATGAACACATAAAAATCCATTTGGGCACATGTGTGCAAAATCCCAGGTAGATGTGCAAACATCAACACATGCAGGGGGTGTGGGTGGGTAAATACGTGTGGTTTATTCTTTAGTGGTGGCTTTTCCAACCTCCATTAAGTCAGCTGTGCACATTTCCAAAAGCAATACTTCAGGCTATGCTTCAGCTACTACAACTGTCTAAGCGTGGCTGCAAAAGACAGGGAATGAGTTCACTTGACATCCTTCACAGGCCACAGGGAAAGGAAAATAAAACTCAGCATAAAATGTTGGATGGATTTCTTAGATGATCAACCTCAAGTCTGAAATGAATTATTTCTTTTTATTGTTTAAAACTGAGTGACTTCCAGAATTCCATATTGAATAATATACTAAATCCATAAAGTTGAATGGAGCTTTCCAAGTTATTGTACTGAATAATGCAGCTACCGAATTGTCTCCTGAATTTGAAAATGACTGATTAAACTTTATAGGGAAATAATATGGCAACAAAATTTACTTTTCTTGGCCTTTATAGTATTTCTTACACCAATATACTTAAGTTTTAACATTTCATTCCACCTTCCAGAATGAATAAGAGCTTGTTCTAAATCATAAACTGCTGTTCACAGGAAAATTGAAGTCCTCTGTTGTTCCTTTGCTTCCTCTGCATCATAATGGAAAATAGATTAGTTTTGTAAACTTTTTCGAAATTATAGTTTGATGTATTTGTTGGATTTTTTTTAAGACAATATAAAATTTCTTTTTAAAATGGGCATCACATTAAAAAGGGCAAGAGAAGAAAATCAGCTAGAAATAGGTAGTCCTAATCCCAAAATTCTTTAAAGAGTTTTCATGTGTGAAACAGAACTTCTGTAGTATGCACTATTTCTCTATTGTCAGCAGGAATAGGTTTGAATATATTGGCAAACAACTTCTGAAAACACTCCATGTATTCTTTTTCTTTTACAGGAACAAGCAGAACAAATGTGTTGTTTCCAAGCGAGGTAGTTTTTTTGCAGATGCGAGAACAACAAAAAAGTTAAAATCACAGGGAGATATCCAAGTTAGTAGGTTTTGGGATTCTTCACGTCAAATCAGCCTTCCTCCTGGAAAGACATTTGCAACTGAATTCATCAGTGTCTCTGTTAGGTTCCCAGAAATGCTTCCCAGCTCTCACATGCAGCACACAGGTTCTCAAATCAAATTCTTTCTTAAGCCTTATCCCAAGATTCAGAGTTTGGATTCAAGTGAGCTATGTACAAAGGGCAAATTTTCCACATTATTCAGACTTTACATCAGGGTTTATAAGAAAATACAAGGGCTTTCCATAATTTTTAAAATTCTATATCCAGAATTTTTTCCCACTTGAACTCCCCAAACTTTATACATCACTAGGCTAAATCCCTAAGCACAGACTTTCATAAGATTTGCAACATTTTCTGACTCAAATTAATAAGAGAAGACATTTTTATATGAGTTTTTCAACACTACTTCAGCATTTGAACTTTTTACTTTTAATTTGAGAAGACTCACCACACTACTAAATTGTATCTATAGTCTGCAGGGGTGTGATTCTTACCACACAAATTACCATTTTTATTCATTACCTATTTAAACAATCACATATATAAAGGGGAGAAATTAGCTAAATTTGCCTCATTTTGCATTCTATTATATGACATCCTTAGTACAGAAATTCAAATCTAATTCATGAAATGCCACCCTCCTGACTAGAAAAACCTAGTGCCTACTAGTAACTAGCAATAAATTCACAATTCTTTGTCCATCTTTCAATAATGTTTGCAAATCTCTTGTTTTTTAAGCAGAATATCTGTAGTGTAGTTTAAAACACTCTCAGAGCAGAAATAGGTAGAGAAATACATATATATGTTAGGATCACAGTCTCTGGGGTTTTTTCTTCACCTAAAGGGCACTTTGTTGTATTATATATTTCAGCACAAGACACACTTCAAAATTGCCCTTTTTTCTACATGAAAAACACCAGCACTGAGGAAAGGCATACACTATCCAAGAGAGAGAAACAAGCCCTGGAGATTCAGCAAAAATTATGGCTTCAGAAGCACTACTTTTATCTTTTACTGTTTCTATAGTTTTCAAAAAAGTATAAAGACTTCATAAATGTCAGATTTCTGCCTTAAACAATTCTAGAGGCTGTGAAGTTGAAGCTAAACAGCGATAGACCTTATTCTTGGCTCTGGGGCTTAAACTCATAGTAGCGAGAAGACAGCTTTATTTGAGTAGATTTACTTTTCATCAATTTGGACAAAGTCCAGTGCTATTTCCAAAGCCAGTTGGAGAGCAGCAAGAGGACAGACACCTTAGAACAATGCCTTAATCCCACACAGTCATTGTGGTCAATCAGGTCAGTACATTTATGAAAAACGGCGGAGGTCAAGACTGGTTTGTGGTTTGGCTACAGCTTCTCCTGAAGATGGTGTATATAACAAGAGCCACTCTTCTGGTTCAGGTCTTCGACAGTCATTTATATTAAACATAAAAATTATCCTGCCCATATGGTTCAAAACATCTTCTTTCCTTCAAGCTTTAAAATCAGCACCCTGCAGTTCCAATAAACGGAAGAAGGTAAAGTACAATGTCATCTTTATTGTGTGCATTTCATAGTGCTGCGCTAGTCTACTAATCATGGTGGAAGCACTTCACAAATAAAAAGAGGCATTAAATTTATGGCACTGGAATTGCTATAGGAGTAAAGTAGTGTGCTTTTAATAAAAGCTTGAGAATTCCTGCACTATTTTGAAACTCAGGAAGCCTAGCAAATATCCAAAAACTGTAGAAGATTCAATTCCAGTTAGGTCCTTATGCAGTTACCAGCAGTACTCTCGCCAACATGTCACCTAGGCACTTGTTATACATCATACCAGCTTTAATTAAATAACATTTAAATAAAACAGCTGTCTGGGTTTTTTTTTTTTTTTACTAATTCCACAAAATAACTTATAAAAAAAAAAGACAATGCTATTATAATTACAAAATAAATTACCACATCTCAACTTTTAAGAAAGACTAATGAGAAGTCAGAGGCAAACAGCAAGTTAAAAGTGTATATAACATTTACAACAGAGCATTTACAAGAAGCATTCACAGGTCTGGTCTTCAACGAACTGTTTTAAGCAGCTGTCTCTATCCAATCCTTTCTCTATTTAGTCATGTACTCCAGCATGTGAAATTCATGAGGAGCAATTATTTGTTCCTTTTGCAAAGATGAATATCTTCACATTGTCTAGGACAAGACAATTGCACTCATAAGGAATTTTATCACTTCCCGCAGGAGAAGGAATAAACATTTAGGCAAATTGCAGTCATTTGAGAGTTGACAAGTGTGCTGACATTGGAGCAAAAGGTCTGGATTCACACAGAGAAGAGCATGATACTGAAGATGGTCATTAAACAAGAGCTTAGCTGAATCTTCTGTCTGTAATTGAAGGCCAAAGTCCTTCAGGCTTTGTAAGAAACTTCTCTCTTCTGCTGCTATTCCCCATCTAAAAGTCATATATATTTTCCTCAGGTTTGTATTAAAAAATCTGAATAAATTTACATTGTCTTTATGTACCTACTTCTCTGTTTACTTTCTAGCTTGCAGAAAAAAAGGAGTTATGGGTATTATATTTAAACCAGGAATCACTATATATGAAACAACATTATTATTCTTCTAGTTTCAGGAAAAATGTGCTTAGGATGCTGAACCCTCCTCCAATTGCTGTTCGATTATAGGAAAAATGGTTGAGATCCTGGAATTTTGTAAATGAATTTAGTGACTTTTGGCAATACTAAGATTGACAATGGCAGTTTTTAAAAGTTTAAATGCAAAAGGTAGGTCATCCTTTATAAGGTTTGTGATAAACAGTTTACACTGCTTGGAGGAAACACATACTGGTTTATTAGAAGGTAGTACATTTAAAACACTGAAGGAACTTTGCAAAAATTGAAGAAAGGATATAAGTGAATTAAAAGAAAATATAGGAAGAATTCATATCTGGCTAAATTAATCTTGGGTAGTGAAGAGAAGCGACCACTTCTGGCCACATCCAGTTAAGATTCTATCACCAGCATTCAGAGGCAAAGCTGATAAGTCAGATATGACAGGCAGTGGCTTCTCTGTTGGTCCCTTGGAAAGAATTGATCAGAAGTACTTTCTGTTTGCAAATAAATAGGCTTCTGAACTATTCAACTGAATTTGCTATCAGGGTCTAATTAGCTCTGCTCTGCTTATTAAGCCAAAGAAAAAAAACACCATTTTTTTAGTAGAAGTTTCATGCAGACGACAGTTTAGCTGTTTCTAAAATGAAAAAGGAAAGAGCAACAATAGAAGTTCAAGGTAATTAAAAACCCTTTTTGCAATGACCATCAATAAAGAGCAGCAAAATTGATTTCTTTGAAAAGCTGAATGAATTCAACTTCTCAGTTCATCCAGGAGTAAAAGGCAAAGGAATTATTTATAAAATATTTTGGCAATTGGACAAGAATAACATATATTTTCTAAATTATTAGACTTATTCATGTGCTCTTTGCCAAAAGTCTAGTTGTCCACAGAACAGCAGTCCAATGTAGGAGCACAGTTAAGTTGAATCCACCCACACATTAATAAATTACACCTCTGGAGTCTGAAGAGTCACTTTGAAGTCTGACTCAAGAGAGGCTTTTAGTTTTACTTGATAAAACTATAGTTACTGTAAATGGCTTCAAATTAAAAAAGGGTAGATTTAGATTGGATATTAGTAATACATTATTTACTGTGAGGGTGGTGAGACCTTGGAACAGGTTGCCCAGAGAAGCTGAGAATTCTCTGTCCCTGGGAGTGTTCAAGGCCAGGTTGGATGGGATTTAAGCAGCCTGGTCTGGTAGAATGTGCCCCTGCCCATGGCAGGAAGTTGGTAGCAGATGATCTCTAAGGTCTGCCCCAGCCCAAACCATTCCATGATTCTATTATTTCTTCCTGAGAACAACCTGAATAAATAAATTCATAGAAATATTTCAAACAGTGTCTGCTTTTCTGATTCTGCTCACTGACAGAAAGAATTGTAAATTTTCAGGACTAACAACAAAGATTATTATATGCTTCCCATAATTGTAGCAATGAAACAAAGCAGAATGTTTCAGCTAAGAGACAGAAGTGGGGGAAATCTTGTAGAGTAATTTTCTATGGTATAGAGGAATTCAGTGATGAATAGTTGTTTTCCATTTTTCATAACACAGGCATTAAAAACAATAAAAAAAATAGTATTGACAGGGTGCAAAACAAAGGAAAGACTTTTCCTTACTGTACGCAGTTAATCTACATAGAGACTTTCATTTCATTAGTACTTGTCTGCAATACAATTGAGAAATCAAATTTATTCTTTATCAGATCTCAGATAATGCATGTGGTCAGATATTATGCGAATGAAGAGCAGAATTTGTCACCTTAACTGTGACATATTAAACTTCTGTATCTACCAAAGCAGTAAAAATGCTACAGAAATTAAGAAGCATTTTAATTTGAGGAAATAAGTCTGACAATAAAAATTAATTCCTTGAAGTGCATATTTAGATACTCTTGTTTCATTTCCAAATCATTTATTTGCTTTGTAAAACTATTAGCTCAAAACAAATTTAGGATTAATTTTTCCACTAATTTGTTATGCTTGAGAAATATCATTTTCCAAATTATAGTCATGCATTTTGTTACATGAGCTTTCATTTGAAATATATTTTAAAAGATTAATTGCTTGCTATTTTGAAAAACAAAGACAATTTTGAAAAACTTCATTGGATTTTTTTCTGTTTTTTCTTACTTGGCTCAGAAGATAACAACATGTCTTGATAAGCAAGAGCTTCCCAAGTATTTCGTCCTTCCACCCAATCAGCAGAAGATCATTTCCTGTTATATCTTCTTCCCTGGCTTAAACTCAGACCTACATCCAAGGAAATGTGCAATCCATTCACACACAAGCTTCAGCCTGAGTAGCTGCTTGTAACTGAGAAGGGCATAGGTGTTGGCATCATTAGCTACCATAGCTAGCACAGAGCTTATCAGGAATGGCACGCATGCTGACCATCAGTTTCAGAATTATTAATAACTGTCTGCTGCAGACAGAAACTTTTTCCATTATCTTGGCTGGTCTCTAAGAGCAACAACATATAACTAAACATTGAAAGGGATACTCATGAAAACTGTCTTTATCTTGTCAAGGGGTGTGTGGGCTGCAGGCAGGACGCCTCTAAGGGTCTGAGCTCCAGATGCTTTTGCTTAGATTTTAAAAAGCAGCTTTTCCACAGTGACTAGAAATCCAGGAAGATCTGTATTCTTTAATCAAAATTAGCATTTTTAACCACAGCCCTCTGTTTTTTTTCCATGGCAAACGGGCACAAATGCAACAAATTTCTCTTGCAAAGTACTAAGATTTGCTCATGCAAAAAATTTACATACCTGTGCCTCTTTCCAGACCACTTTCTCCTATATAATGTATCCATGAATATTTCCCAAATCCAATTCCCAACATTCACTAGGAAAACAAGCAAGAAAAGCTAAGCTATGCCTCAGTTCTTCTGAACATGTAGATCTGGTAGAATTTATTCTGTCATAAAAATTGTTCCTAGCTCCAGTACCTTCCCTGAACAGGTTCCCCAGGGATCCTGCAAGGATTGGTTTAGAAAAAACCAACACATTTCCACAGAGAGACTGACAATTGTGAAAACAGTCGGTGTCTGCAAAACCAGCCCTAGTACTAACTAAAAAAAAAAAAAAAAAAAAAAAAGAAGAAAAAAGCAAATCACCAAATAAAAACAACAAAACAACCACCAACCACAAAGAAGGTTTCAGAGATCAGGCACAGACATCATCAGTGAATATAGCAATATGTGAACCACTACTGCCATGTAAATATCTGCATTGCTATGACACTTGCATTAACCTAGTAAAATTAATTTTAAGAATCAAAGGTCAGTAAGATTAAACATATTACATAGGAATATTTTTGAAAGGATAAAATAGCAGAAATATGCCACAGTTATAGAGGTAGAGACAGCTCGTTAGTCTTTGGATCCCAGATTTATTATGCATAAATAATGATTTTTAAATACTGAAAAAGCTTTCTCATGGAGTGAAAAATATTCTCTCAAAATCTCATAATAGATCTATGAATATGGCTGAGAAAGACACATACGTAAGTATTTAATAAAGGCCTAGCAGTCAGCAAATACTTCTAGGCTGAGAATTAGCAACTTGCTAGATAAGGAAGTTTCATGTTCACATTAAATTTCTTTTCTATTTGCAAAAGAAATTTTGTTCTACAACTGCAGCAAGAAAATGTTTTACATTCCAAGCATTTACTTTCTTTTACTTTTTGTTATGAATAAGCAATCTGAAGCTTGTGAAAGAGAATAGCAGTCCTTTAAACACATTTACCACTTATTGTGAGGAAGTGGAAATAGTGACACCAGAGGACGTTTCATGTTGAACTGATTGCCCATAAATTCTGTCTGCAGGTTTGCAGGGGCAGGGGGAAGAGGAAGAAAGAGACTACCAAGTATGGCAAGTTCTGTTTTCTCCTTCCTGTATAATTGTGCTTTGCCATTTTACAGGGATAAAACCTCGTCTGTTAGTGTAGAAACATTAACCGTGTAACATTTTGTGGATAATTTTATCAACAAAGACAGCAAGAGTCAGTATTTCACTACTATATTTAAACCTAGAAATGTGACACAGTGTATTCTTTACCAAAAAAAGAGAAAGGATGCAATAAATACTTGAAGATGAAACTTCTGTTTTGTGCTACTGAAGTGATAATACTGGCTACATCCTCACCCAGACATCCTCATGCTGTTGAGGAGTTATGTGATACAAGAAAAATCCGTGTCCAGATCTTACATTGCATTTTGTCCCTGTCCAGACATCTCATGATATTTTTGTGTTAAGAACACCTTTGCCATCTCTCTTCTCTTCTGCTGATAAACTGCTGATAAATCCAAGCAGATGCTTTTTACAAGTAGATGAGATTGAAGGCAGTAAAATATTCCATAAAAATAAACAGGAAAACATTAGATGAAAGAAATATTTACAGGCTTTCACAGACCGTGACATAACTCAGAACTCCTCAGATGATATGCAGCAGGGGAATTCTGGTATTTTGGAGCACATGAGCAGACTAAGCTGCCTGTAAAAATTGCTGGGAGTGAACTAATCAGCAGCATTGGTGAATGGCAGATGAAAAACTGCCCCTATTTTGTACTGTTTGATTTCTTATAGATAATTTTCAGAAATATAATCCATGCTTTAATTCAAATAAAAAGGAAACTTGGTTACACAGCAGTGTTTATTTCCATCCAAATAGTATTCTGTGGTTCTTAGAGACTTTTAGCCCCATTTTTTATTTCATGAAGTTTATCCACATGCATTCTCATAAAAAGAAAGTTTCCACTGAGCATAAAAATAAACCACAAACCCTAATCCCACAGCAGGCAACATAGGATGCACAGAAAATAGAAGTTTAGCTTTCTGGGGAAAAAAAAATACAAGTTAGAGTTTTTCTGAGGTTTTTAAATAATATTTTTTATTTACCTGCTAATGCAGAAATCACTGGAATAATAAGTAAAGCTATATGACTCAGCTCTATAAAAGGCGACAGAGATACAAGTAGATAAAAATAACAGGGAAACTGTCAGAAGTTTAAAAAAGCCTGGGTTTCCCTGCGAAATTGCAGTAGTTTTCCACAGAAAGGTCTACTAAGCCATGAAATGGGAAGAAGGAAAAGAAGCAGCATTAGGAGAGATATTTCTAGCTGTTTCAGGTGTCCTTCAGTGCTTGCAGCAAGTTTAGATCAATTTTATCAATTACAATTTGTAATGATCTCTGAGTGATCTCTGAGTCACTGAAAACATAACTTTTAATTTTTTTTTTTTAATTAAAGCTAGTTTGGAATTCACTATCAGCTCTTGTGATTAAAATTTTAGTGTTATAATTTTATTTTGCAAAGTGAAAGAACATAACTTTGAGCCCAGGATACAACTGTTATGCAAAAAATTTCTCAAAGATCCTATGATGTATAATTACTGTTCTTTAAGAACTACGTCATAAAAATCTAGCACAAAATTACTATAGTCATCAGTATCCCATTACAGAAGTGGTAAGAACATATTTGAATCTGCATGGAATACAATTAAAAATTTTAAGGTAGCAAGTTTGACAAACTGTTTAAGCATAAAAATGTCATAGTCTTAAAGTTGAATTTGATACAGAAACATTTTAGGAATGTCTTGAACAAAACAGAGATTTCAGTTCTCCTTGGCATTCCCACTGACATGATAACAGAGGCCCAGAGACGAAAAGAATTCTGCTGGAAAAGGAATATTCTTACTTCCTATATCACTACTATCCCTGTTCCCGTGAACACAAAAGCATGCTTAGAGAAAGCTTTAAATTTCCCACTGCATGCACAAAATCAGGATTTAATTTCATTCTCCAAAACTGTAATTAATCTGATATTAGAGTTGAACGATACCTGTACAGCATATGAAACTTGGAATGCCAAAGAACTCAGAAAACCACAATGCTATCAGCTCTTGCCTTACAAATTATACTCTCTGTAGGATGGGGAAACTAAACAAGTTCCTGCTGTCTCTTTCACTGAAGGCATAAGCAGTTTTGCACAAGATTCCTTTTGCTGAGGTCTAAGTCTAACCTGTTTTCAAACTACAGAGCCCTTTCTCTCACTGGACACCTGAGCTTTTTGGGGCAGGACCCTGAAAACCCTGCAGTTTTGGAGTGGCTGTAGCGAGAATTATTTCTCTCTGTGAAGTCTCCAAAAAGGTTCTTAAAGAGTGAAAAAAAAAGAGAGAAAAAAAAAAAAAAAAAAAAAAAAAGAAAAAGCAAGCCTAATAGTGTTGAACAAAGGAACAAAGCCTCGAAATTCTCAAAGAAAACTGGCTCAGAAAAAAACAAGACTTGTACTCAGCTGCTCTTGTCACTGTGTGTTCAAAGGTGAGTTGCTGCTTCCAGGCATCTCAGCAATTTTTTGAGTCGCAGTGAACTGCAGCAGCCTCTGGCCCCTGGGAAGATCTGAGTCACTGCTGAAAGCTCTCTCTCTGCTCCTGACTGCACTATTTGTTTAAGCATGAGCTGCAGACTCCCAGGTCAGTACAGTGCTTCTTGCCTCTCTTACCTCTCTTTCCATCTCAGCCATCTTCTCCTCACAGGTCTCAATGTCTAAAAATACACTGAACACAAATTCAGAAAAGCAAGTAAAAGAGACGCAAATTCTATCACAAATCTTTATAAACACTTCCAGTATGGTCCTCCATGTATACAGGTCTTAAGAGCAACATTGACCTGCATGCAAATTCCTGTCCAGAAGAAAAACAGGTCTCTTCTTGCAAAACCATGATCTTGCCCAAATGCTTTCCAAGAGCCCCTCTCTTAGGTCATGTTCAGACCTACAAACTGTTCCAAATTGTCCAACAGAAGGAAACAGGGCAGCCTCAAGGAGTGCCCAGCTCTGTTGACTGAAGCTCAACTGCAGGACTGGCAAGGTCTCAGGTTTCTGGTAAGCAGTTGGACTGAAATAAGAGGAGCAGCTTTCTAGCTGCAGGCCACTTAGAAAAGCTATAGGAAAACAAAAAAGTGAATTTTTTAGAAAGCGATTTGTAGACCGGCTGTTTACTGCTCTTCTCTGCCTGGATGGAAAATCCTTTTTTGGAGTAGCTTAGAAAAAAAGATCAGTACAAGTGTAAAACTTCTTGTCAGAGTTATTGCAGCAAATTATAACCTCCCCATTTCATTCCTCACTTTTCATTTCAGGCTCTATTGATTTTTTTTCTTCTGGTTTTGTTGTTTCAAAATGTTCAGCAGCTACTTGTATCTTCTTAGCCAGCCTTCAGTCTCAAAGTAACCTGAGTTATCTTTTGAGATACTGAACTCTTTTCTGAATATGACATAAATTGTTCTCCAGGGCCCAAATTCATGACCTGAGTAACTTTATTAATGCCAGTGGTATTATCCAAACAAAATCTTGTCATATGCATTTTTCTTCTATTTCCATTTAAAGGGAAGTACAGTATTCATCTGTTTGTGCCATCTGTCCTTGGTACTCAATGAATCTAATTTTTCTAATGTCATACTCTGTGATGCAACTATTTGATGTATATGACAGTTCCTTGATGATCTTGATTTCAGCATTTTCTGTTCTGCAATCTGCTCCATACCAATCCAAATGTTTAATTTGCCAAATAAGCTATTTGTCTAAGACTCTTTTTTTCCTCTCTGCCCTCTAGACTTTCTTTTTCTCCTTTGTTGTTTTTCATTCTCTTTTCTTCTTTTCAAAAGGAGGCAACTAAAAATAAATTTAACTAGGTACCTTTTCTTAATTGACAACAAACTCTGGTGGTCAAGACACGGTCAGTTATAATTGTCTTTTAATTTGCACTAAATTTATTGATGAAGACCTTGTCTTATCAACCTGCTCTAAAATGACTATACTTAAAGTATGTGTGAATTCCTTCTTTATAAAACAAAGGATTAATACATGAGCATAGGATCACAGTGTCACTGAAGACAGAGGATGATTTATGACTAGTTTTTAAGAAAAACTACCCCAAGACACCAAGAAGAGTTAATTCTTCAGGCATTAGGGAATAATTTAAACAAGTCACAGAGACAAACAAGATGCAGGGGAAAGCCTTTGGATAATGGTCAGTGGTTACAAGTACACATTCACTTTATTTTTTATTTTTAACCTCATCCTTCATGAAAAGACCATGTTCTTCTGGATGTGCTAGATTGGACAAGAGGGAATGATTTTAAACAGAAAGAGTGTGGATTAGGATTCTATACTAGGAAAATATTCTTTATTGACAGAGTGGTGAGGCACTGGAATAGGTTGTCCTGTGGATGCCATGTACCTGGAAGTGTTCAAGGCCAGACTGGATGGGGCTTTGAGCACCCTGCTGTGGTGGTAGGTGTTCCTTCCCATCTCAGGAAGCTGGAACTAGATGATCTTTAGGGTCCCTCCAAATCCAAACCATTCTATGATTCTATAATGCAGTTCACTTTGTTTTTCCTTATAGCATCAACCATTAGAACATAACTGCAAAGCCCAAGAAAATATCTGTTACAAAACTGTAGTAACCTTGCTCAGGAATGCTGTACTGCTGTGCACTAAGGAGCCAAAATGTCCAAGTCTGTCTTTTGCTTCACACACTAGCCAGTTTTATGAGCTGAATCTACAAATGGTTTTCAGTAAAACCATATGAAGATATGTGCAGGTATATAATGAATTATTTCTATGTACTGTGCACCATGTGAGAGACAAGCTATCCTCAATAAAAAACTCCATTTGTACTAATGACTGATCTAATGACATTTAAATCTTTTCAGTACTTTGACAGGGAAGTGAATGTTACTTTTGTGGCTGCTGTTGTGAAGGAACACAAAGGAAGCCTGTAGGAAACTGAGCTCGAGCAGTCTTTAGCCAAAAGTCAGGAGCAAGTTGACCTATAAAGCTCTTCAGTCTTTCTTGGCACCCTACATGTTGGGTTGTTTGAATCATAATATCTGAATGGTGTTTAAAACTGCTCGGCAGTAAGAAATTAGTCTTCTCAGATGACAGTCCTTCATGAGTTAAGCCAAATACTTCCACAGAAGAATTATCAAGGATAAAGACAAAAAAAGGAACTGTACAAGTACCACTTTACTGAAAAGTTGGTAATTTATCTGCTGATTAGTAATCCTCCGTTGTAATTCTGAGACCTTAAGAAAGAGACAGACCTGTTTGGAAAGATTTTTCCAGTTCTTTCCTTCCTGTGGTGGCTTCTGGCAGTTTTTAGCTACTGCCTTTGCAACATTCCTGGGTATACTGTTTGAAAACTAGGAAGCAAAAGATGCTGCACTGGGGAAATTAAAAATTAATCAGTTTTTATACTTTTCAAACCACCAGAATTTTGAATGTCTACTACCTAAATAGTTAAATGACTCAAAAGGTTATAATGGTGTTTTTCATCAAGGGAGCATCATGAGATTTAAAACCACAACAACCTGCAAAGGAAAATGCAACAATTATATATCTTGATTTTTTTTTTTAATTCTTTGTATTTCATTGCATATGATGATGTTTATGTTGATGTTTATATCAAACTCTTCATATTCAGAAAAAGAATTATGAGCTTTATGCCCCTTTTGTAGCTTGATGTCATTACTGCCATTCCTTAGTATTTTCATGGAACTCTGTACTGCTAAAGATGGATTAATGGTATTATATACATACATAGTTGCATAGAGAATAGTGCACTAAGCAGATGACCTTGTAAAGTCAAGATAATCCCTTAGAACACACTGCATTGCTATTTCCAATTGTGAAAACTTTCTCTCAAATTTAGATGTTTAAATCCATTGAAATTTATCAGAATAGTCATCAATGTCCTACTATTTCTTGTTACCATCTAAATTTTAAGACTAAACCAAATTATTATAAACTTTACAAGATCTTTCCCTTAACAGGAAAGATGGAATTTCGATGGCCATTTATGCGTGTTCTGTTTTCTTTGCAATCCATGCAGCCTCCATTTCTATTGACATATAGGGAAACTGCGTAAAATAACACCTTCTACCTTCAGTCTGTTAATTTGGCTAACATTAATAAAACTGCTAAACTTATGAGAGTGTCCTTCTGTGCATTAGTTTGGATCATTTGGTTGCAGAAATAGTGTAAAATATGTAAGAACTTTGCTGAAACACAAACTATTTTCTTCAGGTTTATGGAACTGGATTTACTTTGTCTTTTTAGTAGAATGATTATATGTAGTATTTCCTCATTAAAGGTAATCTATTTCTGAGAAGCTGTTGAAATTATGAAGTATCATGGACGCAGAAAGGAGGATTCTGAGTTCAAAACTGAAGAAAGACTAGAAGGAAAGTCTCACTACTGGGGAATTTTTGCTCCCTGAGTATTTGGTAAAAAGTCCCTGTAGAGACGAGACTGCTTAGAACATGACTGGCAGTTGCCATTGATTTATGAATTTATTCTGCTCTGAAAAACCAAGGACAGATGCTGGTGCTGGGTACCTCCTTGTCATCTGAGGCACACATTGTTATAGTAGTGCTTTTGTAAAGAGGAGGAATTATCCGACAGCTTAGAAAGGACAGAGAAAACTTTGATGCAGTAGGTAACCATTTAACTTGAAAATACTCCCCAGCCTCCAGTCTTGGAAATAAGCACCAGATGAATCCTATTAAATTTTGGGTATTATGCCTCCTCTGAGGTCCACTCACCTTTCTTCTGATTTTCCATTGCCCTGTTCTCTTTTGGATGAAAACACAAGCATCCAGCAGCAAATGTCCTCTGACATGTCTTCTATCCTGAACAAGGGCATGAAACCAGAAGTCCAGGGAGCAATCCAAAACTATCCTGTCGGTCAGTTTGGATGCAGCACTTCTGTTACCTACCAGTTTAGAAGCCAAGACCAATAATATAAAGTTTATCCAGAGCCCTTCTGCAGCACAGATCTAGTAGTGAAATTTTGCAAGTGGTGTTTAATAGAAGATAATTGAATAACTCTCTCTCAAATCAGAAAAAACCCTTATGCGGAGTACTTTCAGACACCTGCTAATCACCTGTATATCACTAAACAATTCCTTGATTGTGGCTGAAGGTTTGACTAATGTTTTGTAAATGTGAGAAAATGGATGAGAGCAGAAAGTCTCCATTTGAGGAGGTTTGGAGTGATTTTTACCCACCTATGCATTGCTGATTCCTGCTGTACTATGAGAATAGGAATTATGTGATTTTTTTGTTGTTGTCTCCTTGCAGTTTCTGTTTGCTTCTGCAAATATCTGTACCTACAAACAGTAGTGTTTTAGCAAGAACTTTCTAATAAATGAATCCAATGTTCAGAGCAACTGCAGAAGTTTCCTCAAAAAAAATTTTTTAAAAACATCTCTGGAAAACATACAGCACAACATTAGAGATACTCAGGCAGAATTACAGCAATGGAAATGAAATGCTTTTGGTTTCAAACACAGTCATGTGGCTGTTCTCCAGTTCCAAAACCAATCCAATGTGTCCCCTTAGAGTGCAGTGGAGTCATCTGGGAATTATTCAGACAGTGAAACAGAGAGTATTGAGGAACAAAGTGTTCCTGTGTTTGTTTTACACTTCAGAAATGCCTATCACTGACAACAGCGGTACCCAGGGAGCCGGAAAGATAGTGAAATATAGTTCTCTGTAGGCATTAGAAAAGCATAATTTTTCTTATGCTGACAAGCTATAGGTTTTAATTTCAATTAAAAATATGGAATAATGTGCCCTTAATGGTTCATAGCAAGCCTGTAATTCCATCAAAGTCCTATGTATAAACTGAAATATTTCAGTTAAACTTGGTTAATATTACTCTAATTCCAAAAGTAAAATCTTCAACACACATTTTCATTACACACCACTTTTTTTGGTCAGATGGATCCAGCAAACACACAAATATTAAACACCCTCCTAAATTAATATGATTTTATGCAAATGTTCCTTTATTGAGGATAATTCAGCAAATACATTTTTTTCTGCCAGAAACATTACTCATCTCATAGGAGGTATTTTCCTCCTGTCATGAACACTTGATATTCTGCTGCTGCTTCTCATTGAGACTTCATAATTAGGATTTATTTCTATTATGTCCTTGGGAAAACTTAACTGAAAGACAGCCAGACTTCTCATTTTACCTGGCTAGACTTTCTTCATTATTTTTGATTAATTTATTTACAGCCATTGACTAAGAGTAACATTTTGGAGGCTGGACAATCTAATAGGTTTTTGCAAATAGAAATGTCCACCTTCATTTCCTCTTGCACAAACAAAGGTGAGCCATTGGTGAGTTTGACACATTACTCATTTAAAAAGAAATTACAGCTATTCACATTAGTTAGGTCAGACTCTCTAAAAAGAGCTCTCCCTTGATTGTAGCACTTATAAATTATGCAAGAGGTTCAACAAATAGATTTTTTAAAATAATGCAGTTGACTATTCAGTTTTAACTTGGAATCACATAAATACTTATAAACTTTTAAGAAAATGTAGCTACAATGAATCTGAATCAAATACATATTACGAAAATTTTGAAATACGGATTTTATTTGTTCTCAGATTGAATTGGTAGTCCTATACCTAATGTCCAGATAACAGCAGAAAAGGTCTAAATGAAATGGGAGGGACCTTTTTGTAGTGACCATTTTCAGAAATGTCTGAAAATGTCTACAGTTCTGCCACAGTCAAAAAAACTGTTATTTTTTTCCTTTCAAAGGGAGTGATGGGATTCTTACAGCTGCTGAGCACAGCCCTGTGCAGTTTTCAATGCATGAACTGGAGTCGTTTCTGTAAAGCCATCCTGGTTTTTGCAGTGTATCTTAGTCCTGCTATGGTGGATTGACCCCGGCTGAGCATCAGGTCAAAGCACCCCCCTTCTTAGCTGGACAGGGAAGAGAAAATGGAATGAAAAGCTCATGGATGGAGATGAGGGCAAGGAGAGATCAGTCACTAATTACCATCATGGATAAAGCAGACGTGACTCTCAGAAATTAGTTTGATTTTTTGCCAATCAAATTAGAGTAGGGTAATGAGAAACAAAACAAAATCTTAAAACACATTCTCCCACCCCTACCTTCTTCCCAGGCTTAGCTTCATGAATGATCTTCTTTACCTCCTCCCTTCTAGAGGTGCTGGGGGATGGGAAATGGAGGCTGAGGTCAATTACTCACACTGTTAATTTCTGCTGCTTCTTCTTTCCTCAGGGAAGGACTGCTCACACTCTTCCCTTGCTCCAGCATGGGATTCCTCCCACAGGAGAAAATTCTTATGAACTTCTCTAATGTGAGTCCTTCCCATGAGCTGAGGTTCCTCATTAACTAGCCCAAGGTGGGTCCTCTCCACGAGGTGCAGTCCTTCCGGAATAAACTGCCCCAATGTGGGTCCCCCCTGGGATCACAAATCCTGCCATCAAACCTGTCTAGCATGGGCTCTGTCCATGGGTCCACAGCTACTGCCAGAACTCTGTTCCGATGAAGGCTTCCCATGGAGTCACAACTTCCTTCAGGCATTTACCTGCTCCAGGATGGGGTCCTCCATGCACTGCCAGGGGATCCCTGCTACCCCATGGACATCCATGAGCTGCTGTGGGACAGCTGCCCTCACAATGTTCTTCACCATGGGCCGCAGGGGAAGCTCAGCTCCAAGTCTGGAGGACCTCCTCCCACTTCTCCTTGGTGTCTGTAGGGCTGTTTCTCACATGCTCTCACTCTCCTGCTGTGGGTTTGGAGGCTTTTTCCCCTCCTTTAAGTTGTTATCCCAGATAACAACGGTTGCTGCTGGGTTTGTCCTTGGCCAGTGGCAAGTCTGTCCTGAAGCCAACTGGCATTGGCTCTGTCGGACATGAGGGAAGGTTCTAGTATCCCCCCGCTACCAAAATCTGGCCAGGAAAACCCTATACACAGTGCAATATTGCACTCAACTCTGAATCCTGTGAAATAATCTCAATCTCATCAGAATAAAACCAGCCTACTGACTTCACTGCCACTAGTCTTACCCAACACCAAAGTGTGACTCTAAATCTTTACCATTAATGTCCCCTCTCCACATACTTCCTGTCTACACTAATACAAAATATAATTAGCTTCATTGCATTCTTTTCTCAAGTATTCCCCCTTCTCTATTAGAACCTCAGGCAGATATACTATGCTAATCAACTCACATGTAATTGTTTTCATAGCCTGGAATCACTGAAGCGCACGACATGAGGGGAATACTAAGATAATTCTTGGTGGATAGAGCTCCACCCTGTCTTATGCATGGACAAATGCTAAATGTCTGCTGAGCATCCAGAACAATCATGAAACTGAGGCGTATCTCAAAGAGGCAGGTTTCTTACTTGTATATTTTTTACCTTTTGTGTTACATTGACTTTTATTTTTGTCTCATACAAGTCTTTGCTCATTTTGGTATTTCACCTTTTTTTACAAATTCATGAACAAGTTTATATTTTGCTGCTAGAATATTCTGCTTCTCTAGTTAGTTTTCCTTTGTCAGTTGTCATTGTTACAGACATACTTTGATTTTTAAATTTTTTGTTTCATTATAAACATAAAGCCTCCAATGCCATCTTCTTTTCCAAATTCTATTTTATTCCACTTGTGTCTACTCTCATATAGAAAAATTTTTCTCCTGGTTAATCCTCTGTAATTCTGAGAAATATGAGAAATTCTATACATATGAAAGTTCAATTTGCTTGTGTATTCCTTTCTTTCAGCCTGTTCCAGTGCCAAATCATACTGTAAATTCTCATGAGGTGTTTCTTTTTCTGTTATTTAGGATGTACTTGCCAGATTGTATTGAAGCACCATTTAAAAAGTTATTCAGTATCATCTGAAAATCTGTTGTATGCCATCTACACAGAGTAGCTGCCTAAAACAAATCAAAATCTTTTTTTCCTGACATCAGAATTTTCTATTACCCTCTATAGAATCTAGGAAAATTGTGGTAGGCATGAAATCATGTAGGACTCCATCATAACCTGGTTTTCATTCAGCCTAACAGGAATTTGTCTTTTCTGACTTCAGTTATCTGCAGTGTAGTCAACTTTATCTGAGCTAGCCATCTGAACACCTATAGTTCATTGGGAAAATTGCCAAACCTCAGTTCATCTCTGCATGTCACCTGCAATAACATGGCATGAGCTTCAGGTTTGAAGTATCTTTGTTGTGACTGCACAGGGGTTCCCCTAGCCTACATTGTGGGTGTCTACATTATGCCTGCAGAATTTCTTCCTCTTTCTCACATCTGAGATATTCCGCTGCTATTCTTTTCATCTAGTTGAGCCTTGTGGCAGACTGCATAATCTCACTTTTTGTTTCCTCTCACAGTGTTGAAATTACTGTTTGTGACACATGGCACCATTTCAGTGGCATCCGCCCCTCTGAAAGTGAGATAGTTCCAGTCTTCTCCAAACTGCTCCCTCCTGCAGGGACCACACTGACCCTGAGTCGCTCTCGGGGAACAATGCATGGACGCAACATGGATAAGATTTTTTACATCTCCTCTCTATTCTATCCTCTCACTGCCTCTGCCCATTCTGAGGAATAATCAAGTCCACAACAAGCATAGTAGCCTACTGAGGGGGTGTGTAAAACAAGCCATTATACTTTTCTCATTTAAAACTAAGTGGACTTGCTAAACTAATTTCCATCTTGACTTCATTTCAGACAGAAAAGCAAGGATGGGTGAAATGTTTCAATTATCAGGCCCACTATGGATGCTGCAGCAGCAGGTAACAGATGCACCTTCAGCTGATCAATATCCTGCTCTGAGGTTTTCTATACACAAGCATCCCAGGCTCCAACTACAATATAGACTGTCATCTTGAACGAACAGTTCAAATGATTCTCCAGGGACTCTTTTCAGGGGCACAATAGAATAGACAACAGCACAAAACACTGGTCTTTTTCAGATATTATACTCTTTCTTTACATAATGCATTCAATGAGGTTCAATCGTTATCTGCCAGGACCATTTATCTAGGAATATATTCCATAGCATTGATCTTTGGAGGATATACAGCTAGTTGGTTAATTAGACAGTTAAATCATGTACTAATTAAAGTGACTCTGAAGCACTGACCTACTACTGGAAAACAAACAAACAAACAAAAAATATAGAAGACAGAGATTTAATATCAGACCTGCTGGAAGCTTCAGACATAATGAAGATCATAAAGAATGATTTCATTTGATTTTTTATGATATACTGTGGTGGGAGAAGTAAATAGTCAAACAGTCTAAAAAGTCTCTCAGGCTGCAATAAAGGGAAAATTATTAGAATTTTTATACTTAAGACGAGGGTGAAACGGAAATCAATTGATAGATGTTTTGGCTTTTGAAAGCTAAGCCAAATGAAATATATTTTGAAGATGAACTGGTATACAAGTATAGAAGTAAGGGACAAAAAAATGCCCACAGTGTGAAGGAAGTTTGAGAATTCTTTGAAGCTTACAATAGATCTTTTATGAAAGAGGAAGAAAGCTAACAACAGATGTCTATCTTATAAAATTAACCCAAACAGAATAGAGATACAAAATGAAAAGGAGCATATCAGATTCTTCTCCTACAGAAAGTGTTTCCATTTTCAGTAGATCATTCTAGTGCAGGGATCATATTCATCTGTAGGGATAGGTGACTGATAGCTTGCAATAGCTTGCATTGCCTCTTTTGGATGCAGAAGTTGTGGGTAGTATTTATAGTAAAACACTATTTTTTTTATATTTGAACCAATCATAGACCTTTACAGCTTATTTTGACAGTTATTGCCATGTACAAGTGCACACTAAATAATCCATAATTAGTAATTAACCTTTTCTTTCAAATTATCCTGCTGCTCTGAAAAAATCATATCTAGAGGGTACAAATAACATTTCAGCCATCAACTCTGTGTGTTGCATGCTGGACAGCTTTCTCCAGCAACACTGACTTTCAGATGCAAAACAAAAACACTGGGTGGAGGAGAATCATGAACGTGAGCAGTGTGGCACCTTCTGAGAGAGTGGCAGCAGGGAGTACAGCTTGACAGGTCACATTTAAGAACCTGTTTAATAGCCAGGAATCATAAGATTTTTAATATTATCTAAACCAGGCAAAACTGCCTCCAGCATAGTCCTGGAATAAACATGAGCTTAATTTCTGATATGTTGTAATTCCATTTTCCTTCCAGACATTCCTGTTGCGAGTTAGTAAATCTGACCAGCAAAGAAACAGCATTTCTGATCCTGAAGGTATGCACAGTGCATGCAGATTTTTTTTCCATATTACCCACAAAAGCAACAATTCTTTTAAAGTTCAGCATTAGATCTCCCATTTTGTGTGGGCTGCTTGGCAATTCATGCTATATTAGTTTTTTGTGAAGTCATTAAGGCTCTCATTAGTTAGAGAACAGTTAATGGAAAGCAGTAATTATATTAATGGTAAAATAAGAGGAAATATCTTTTTTCAAAACAGCGATTGCAAGCTCCAGCATGTTTTAGCTCTTGGTGAGAACATGTTTTAAACCACCATGTCACAGATGAGGACTTTAAGGAACTACAATCTTATATATTCCCTTCTACCACAAGTAAATACCTGCTCAAAACAAAATATTTAATTCCTTCAAATTTTAGAATTCCTGTTTTCTCATCCGAAAATATAGGGCTAATATAAGGACTAATTTGAGACTTATTGCTTTATAATATATTTTTTTAATAAGAGTAGAAGGTAAAGAAAGCCTTCTTAGAAGTGCATGGGAATAGGACAATTCCCACAAGCTAGAGTATGGGAAATTCTAATCAAATATTAGAAGGTTTACTTGCTTTCTACTATAAGTGTGGGAGGGCCTTGATTTAATGAGACCTGTTTTGAGCAGGGAATTCAGCTGGATGAACTCTGGAGTATTAACCTAAATTATATTTCTGTAGTTCTAGCTCTGATTCAGGAAAAATTTAACCCTATATTTTCATCTGTCTCATAAGATAAACATCTTTATCTTGAGATAAAAATTAGCTGTTAATAAAGGTGGACTGAAATCAGTGGGAGGATGGGCATATATTTTAGCATTCTGAACGGGGATAGCTTCCTCCATCAAGGCTCAGATACACAGGAAATTAAACTACATTGTGATAAATTTTGTTTGTAAAGACAGAGGAGTCAGCACAAGTTCTCTCTGTCTTCTTTTTCACACTTTTACAAAAAAGCACAAATAAAATTTCTTTATGTGGATCCTCATGACGTCTTAAAGTTGGAACAGTCCTATAGAAGGATACTTAAGTATATTCCCATATGGCTGCATTTCTTTCTTTCTTTTACTTATTTTTGCTCAACTTGTTGCCACTACTCAGATGTAACACCAAAATGCCTAATTAACCTTTTGCATAATTAATAAATTTCAATTATGTTACAACATCCTTGATGACTTTCAGGCTTGCTTTTATTTTTTCCTTTTAAATTATTAAAACTGTTGCTCAGTTTCCTTATTCTTCTACATTCCATCTCTCTTCTGATGGAGCCAACTCAACAGAAAAATGTTTAATTTCATAAATATGAAAATTTTTACATTCTAACAGAATAATAGGATTTGTTTCAGAGAAAAAGCACACCTTTTTCAGAACGAAACACATATTACCTTCATTGACATACTGAAATATATTTTTCCAGTTTTCCAGTTTCTCTGTGTGTGTGTGTATGTGTGTGGGTGTGGGTGTGTGTGTGTGTGTGTAGAGTGAGATAAGCAGTGGTGGAAAGAAAGATAGAGAATCTGGTATAAGATACATAAAATTTCTATGTCTTTTTTTTTTCGTAACTATCACATTTCCTCTGTAATATTTCTGTTACAGATGGCAAATGAACCCAAATACGGAAATGTCATTTATGGCACTAAATATCCGCTTGTAGACCTATTCTAATTTTCATGTGTTCAAATTATTTCAAAATTACTAAGGAAAACCAAGCATGAGCCTATACTCACAGAGATTCGGTACTGTTCACTGTTACCCTGAAATGGGGAGTGTGAGTGACCAGAGAGGGGGTGGAAACAAATCCCAGGAGAGGAGAGCCTTCACCCCCCAGGACCAGAAACCCTGAGGCAGAGTCAGATATGAAAGAGTCTAAAATCATTCAGGAGACAGCAGGATCACAAAGGAACTGTGAAATCACATCATCTGCTTCCTGGATCTGGTCAGACTCAGCATCAAAGTCACAGCAGAACAAAGGGGTCATGCACAGATTCCTCTGATTTCCCTGGTAAGGTGAGTGGCTAAAGCAGCCATGCAGGTGGGCTAGTGGGGGAGGCAGGGGATGGCAGTGGGGGGACTCCACCCAGCTAATATTAGAGCTAAACAATGCTGAGGATAGTACTGCAGAATTATATACTTCTGTTTGAAAGGAGTTTGCTCCTGCACTGATTTCCTACATTTTTGCTACTGAGTCATGAGTAAATTTTCAAATATTTTTAAATGTGAAAATTACTCAGCAAGTTGCTAATGACTCCAAACTGAGACATGCAGTTGACACAACAGAAGGAAAGGAAGACATCTAGGCATTTTCTTGGGAAACTGTAAGTGCCATTTACAGTTGTTTAAAGTTTTACACAATTTTGTGTGCTAGTTCAGCACAGAACATTCAACAGAATGCACAGAGCATTCAACAGAACAGACTAATAGCAAATTATATTTTCTCAGTGGCACAACGAAAACACTCAGTGCTATGTTGTGCTACAACAATGATAACTTTTAGTGCATCTTCACCTTGGCAGGAATACTACCAACTCTTTCTCCAATTATTAAAACTACCAATTATTAAAAGCAGTGGCTGGTATTTTTGTGTATTTTCTATACTTTTGCACACAGGATTCGATTTTAAATCCAAAACACATAGCCGAAAGATTCACTTATTTTCTCCCTGTAATTATACTGCAGGAATGTCTAGGCTTTGATGTCTGCCTACTTAGATACCAGAGATTAGATCCTGGCCTGGAGATTCCAGAATCCATGGAGATAGTGATAAAATGTCTTATTATTTCTGGAGGTAGTGAGCAGAGTACTGAATGTCAGGAGATTAGTCTAATTAGTGCCATGGATGGTAGGAAAGGATCATGGAACAAGCTGACAGCACAAAGATCAACTTTTAAGCCAGTCCAAGCAAGAAATTGGCTATGTCAGAGAAAACACACACGTGTGCACACATGTGCACCATCAGCCAAGGACTTCTACATCCAGCTGTCAGCGCAAGACACTCGTGAGAGGAGCCCCTAGAGATAGGGAAGTGTATCTTTCCAGCAGTTTCTGCTATCACTCTCCTGTCTACTGCCAGTCAATGTCCTGGCTCACCAGGGCCAGAGAGCTGTCCAGAGAGCCATACTTAGCACCAGCCCAAGGGAGACCATGCACTGCTGTATCTCAGGTCCCCTGTGTTACAAAGACATGAGGAACTGGGATTTCACTTTCTGCCCTTGGTGCTGTTTCTCTAACCCCACCACACAAATTTTCCAAGATTCATGATACAAGGCTAAGACTGCTCTCTCAATCCATTGTTCTTCCAGTCCTCTGCAGGTACCAAAGCCCCCCAACATTGTGTTGAATGAAGGCCTAATTTGCAGCCCATTTTAGAAACCATTAATGTTATTTACAGTGTTTCATCTTCCCTGAAAGTACAACATACTCGTTTTTATCCATTTGTAGTCAGTCCTCAATCTTGTATTATTTCCATATTTTAAAATATTTCTATTGTCTTTCTTCAAACACAAGCTCTCGATTCATAAAAAATAATTTTAAAAATTTTGCTTGTAGCTTTCCTCCCTGTAGCTTCTCTATTTTCCGTAATAGAAATTAGTTATTGTGATTGTCTGAGCTCTGATGAGTACACAATACCATTAAAATCAGCCTCCAAGTAACCTGTAGGTGTTTTTGTAAGATCAATAAATAGTTTCTAAAGATAAGTTATATAAATTGTACTTGCCTAGCAAGATAAAAGATCAGACTATGTGAGTATGTGTTTGTATGTTTTATTTAAAGCAGTTTGTGTCTGTTCCTAAATTTCAGCTTTAATGTTCCATTTGATGCTGTAGAACTCTTAACTAGAGTATTTATGTATTTGAAACCTGTTTTATAATCCAAATTCATCAAAATGTCAATCATTCTTTGCAATAGTCTGCTCCTTTTTCTTATCAGTTTTCTGTATTATTAGGTTGTAGATGCAATCACACTTAATACTGCTGGAGGTGTGTATGTGATCTGCCTTCCTTCCCCACAGATCTGACAGTTTCATGCGCACTAATAAAATGCAGGTGTAAGATTTGGCTCTAATCTGTTGGCAAATCTGCACTGGCAAGCACTGACAGTCCAGGCAGTGTCTGACATTCTCATGCAGGAAAAAATAACAGCTGCCTATCAATGATGTATTAGAGATGGGCACAAACCAACTGGTGTTCAAAGCCACATGAGAAAGGAGAAAACATTCATTGGCAAAGGGATCGCTTCCCTCCTACCACGTATCCGGCCTACATCTCTACCTTCTTTGGTAACTTCTTTTCAGCCTCAAGTGAATGCCCAGAGTCAGCTGCAGCCATACTCTCAGTAGGGACACAGCTTGAATACGAGCTGGTTTGCCTAACCTGGAGAGTCAGCTGGCTTCCTCAAAGCTGGAACTGAGCTGCCAGCCAGCACTTTGGTGGTGTGAGGGATCAGCTGGGCTCAGATAAAGTGGTGGTATCATCTGCATAGTTTTGTTATCTCTTTCTTCTTTAGTATATCTTACTGGTTTCTAGGTTCTGCAAATATAACAGCTGGATTTCTTACCAGAAGTCATTCCTGTTTATTCACAGAATTCACAGAATTCATAGAATGACTAGGTAGGAAGAGACCTTCAAGATCATCAAGTCCAACTCATGCACTAACACCTCAACAAAACCATGGGACTGAGTGCCATATCCAGTATTTTTTAAACACATCCAGGGATGGTGACTCCACCACCTCCTTGGGCAGACCATTCCAGTACTTTATCAATCTTTCCATAAAATACTTTTTCCTAATATCCAACCTATATTTCCTTTGGCACAGCTTAAGACTGTGTCCTCTGGTTCTGTCAGTTGCTGCTTGGAGAAAGACACCAACCCCCACCTGACTACAACCACCCTTCAGGGAGTTGTAGAGAGAGATAAGGTCACCCCCTGAGTCTCCTTTTCTCCAGGCTAAACACCCCCAGCTCCCTCAGCTGTTTTTCTTGTGCCATGGCAACTTGGAAGATGAGAAATATAATGCACCCCCCATGACGCTAAATACTACCAAATACAGACCAAAATGCTGTCATAGCAAGGGGAGGGTTGAAATTCAAGATTGTGTCTGCTAAGTGCTTGCTAATTCAGTAGCAGGTTAAAAACTTCTTGAAAATTAAGTATCTGGCCAGATGCATTAAATTTACACATTTCTTAATCCATGCTTTTCAGATTTGAAGAAATGTTAATTGATTTGAGATAAATATAGTCAGAGTAGCTCCATTTTTCTTAAAGAACAGGTGACAAGCTAACATCTGTCTCATCCTTCCTTTATCAACACCAAGATATAGAAAACCAGACTATTGGTTACTGTGGTCAGGGTACTGTACACAAACATATATGAGGAAAATAAAAGAAAGATGTACCATTATTTGAGGGGATGTCTGCATAGAGGGGCATCAGAGGACCTGGCAGGGCATGAGGCTTGCGGGAATGAACATTGCAGAGGGCACTGCAGGGTGTGCACAGGTACAGGCCAGACATCCTCAGGCAGGGTGCCCCAGCTCCAGTGATGCAGAGAGGGTGAGGTCAAAGACCAGGTCTTCCCTTGGGTTTCCAGCTAGATCACAGAGATTCATCTGAACATCAGCCCTATCTTAAAAGACCTGAAATATTTTGCTACTCTTTTTCCATGTATAAACTATAAAAAGAGTGAGAGACTCCATACAATAAGTAATGGAATACTTCAAGTACTTCATAAGTTAAACGTCTTATAAATATCAGTTTCATTGGCCCTCAGCCTTACCCAGCAAACTTGAAGGGAATAAATTATTTTATGCAGAAATTTAGATCACAATGCAGCACAATTAATTACTCCTCTGACCATCTGCCTCAGATGGAACTTCTGTTTGTAAGATTTTGAGATTCATCTCAGCATTTCTGTGGTGTCATGTTTAGACTGCAATGGTAATCTAGTAGCTTTCCAAGCAGAAGTCCATACTCCAGGGACATTTTACTCATAATACGTCATTTTAAAATCTTTCTCAAATAAATAAATGTTCAGTTACCCAGATTGTTAAGCTCTGTTTCTTGAAAGTTTGCTCAGTATTTGAGGCACTGCCATAGAGCACAAGTGAAATGCTCAGTGCCACTGTCAGTGTAGAGATGTGTGCATCTCTTCAAACCAGGTAGATCAGTGGACATTATCATGAATAGCTCTCCTGGAAGAGTCCTAACTTAGCAGAGACACACAGGTGGCAAAAGAGCTGAGAGCTCTCTAGAGGATAAAGCTTTCCAGTGTTTACCTGTGAATTCCAAGTTAGAAAATAGCTTTCAAGTTTGCAGAGGCCTGTTTATATTTGTTTGCGACCTTGTACATGGGTCTGTGTGTGTGTGTGAGAAGGTGTGTGAGAGAGCCCACAAGCACTGAAGCAGTGTAAGGAGCCATTTGAGATTAGGAAAAATGAAAAATGCTGTGCTCTGCTCTGCTGCACGTTTCAGATATGCCAGAGATTCAAAAAGGTCATTGCCAAGAACAGTTTCCTCTGTTGCAGACACACAGTAAATGTGTGAAGCGGCCCCGAGGGCAAAGCTGATAAGACTTAGTACAAACATGTTTGATCTGCAGGGTTTTCCTTCTTTTTTTTTTTTTTTCTTTTTTTGGTTCAGTCCTGTAATAAAGCTGTTAGTCACAGCCATTTGCAGGCAAAACTGTGTTTTTAAAGCAGAAGATATGAGATCTTGAAAACACGGATAAGTCCAGTGGAGGAAAGTTGCTTAAGGAAATGGATCTGTCAGCTGACACAGGGAAAAATCACATAAAAAGAGTTGAAGCTGAGCATTTCTGCTTTCTCAGGGAAAGGCAAGGGAAAAGTTGTGAACATCTGCAGGCAAAGCTTTATCCTTAATCTTTCTGTTAGGTGTTGGAAGGGTCACAGAAAACATTAGCAGTATTAATAAACAGGACATACAACATAAAAGTGCTACAGTTTGATCACCATTTTAAACTTCCTTTAACCCCAGGTTCACTGCACATTTCTTTGTTTGTTTGTCTTGCTAGTTTGCACAGAGAAACAATGTTTCTGTGGTTTTGAACACCAAATCTGTATTTCAAACATGAAAAGCTGCACTTGTAAGGAAAAACATAGCAAAACTTTCTAGCTGAATTAAATATAGATGTTGTGACATGCTATGTCATGTCCCTGTACCATAGAAAAGATTGATCCTCACTACAGTTTTGCCTTCAGTATCCACATTTAAATTCTTCTGCTTAATTTTTTGAGATTTTGCTTTGTTTTTTTTGTTTTGTTTTTTTTAATCAGTAATACTTCTCCAATATCCAGAGGTTGCCAAGTGGCCCTTTCATCTTTTTCTGGGGATTTTTTTGATACTCTTTTCCAGGTAATCCAGTTACAGCTACCTATGCAAAAAACCTGACCTCACTAAAAGTCACAATGATTCAGCTGCTCCCCTTCCAACCATATTTTCTATAAATAAAGTATGGGTTTTTCCTGATTTGTCTTCTGGATTATTCTCATTCAAGAAACTTAATGTATCATGTATCATGCTATACCAAAGTCTTCAGAGAAGGTCAAATGATCTGCTAGGCAGGACGGTGATACTGGCTCATTAAATGCCATTTTTCTACACTGGGTAAATTTCTCCTGACCAGCTGTCTGAGTGATTCTGTCTAGTTTCTGACTAGCTCTTCTGTGTCTCCCAAAGTTCGCTCTAGAAACTGCCCAAGTAGTGAGCACCTTCTCAGGCATCAGAAGGTTATCACCTTCTCAGGCATCAGCAGTTTCACTTTATCACAGAAGCACCACTTTTACTGGGATAAATATGCTTGCACAGCTACTCTGACCAGTAAATGCTGGGGATATGGCTAAAGATCCTTAGAGTCACATACCTAAACTGAAATTTGAGAAAAACATCTCAGAGACGTGAAGGAAACTTTTATTTCTTATCTGAGTAACCGTCTAGCCCTCATGTTCTGAAATTTCCACCTTCTTAGAACGTGTTCTGTACGTCTCCTGTGTTAGTTTTCAGAGAGTAATCTGTTGTGGTCACTTAACAAGAGTTACTTGACCAGAGCTAGGTTAAGACCCCAAAGGAAAATTGCATGTAGGAGTGAAGTTCTTGGCAATGGAATTGTAGTGTACATATCTCTGCATGCAACAATTAACAACTTAGACAAGTATTTTAACAAACAATTCTCACACATTAGATTATAGTCAATCATGTATTCGAAGGCAAGGGTAATTCTGCCGTGATGATTTTGAACAATGAGTGCTTTTAAGCAGCCAAATACGTTAATAGCATTTTGCTTTTATTCATATTGCATCTGCTTATGGGATATATGCTATCATACTTCACAGAAGCTGTTATATTAATGTACATTTAATGAATGTTTACTGCTGCACACAGCAGCTTTGAATTTTAGTTCCCATTATTTCTGGTAAGTGTTTGAAATAATTTTATACTATTAGGGAAGGCCTTGATCAGCAGACTTGCCCTTGAGAAGAAGCATGGAGAGCATCATCACTTCAGGTGATGATACAAACCTACTAGGGTGAATCAAATCTTAGATTGTCTTTTTTCTAGAGAACTTTTAAAAGTAGCTTACCACAAGGCATTGTCAGGCAGTGTCTAGTTTTTAAAATGTCCAGGAAAGCATCTTGATTAATCTCCTGAGAAGGGGGAGCCTGTAGATTAGATATAGAACTGTCTTCTAGACACAACACTTGAAATTTTAGTTTCTTACAATCTAGAATATACTCCACCTATAGCAGAGCTTTTCCTTTCTATACATTTGCATCTGAAAGGTAAGACTTTGCTTAAAGGCATTAAACAAAAATATCCATTTTCCACTAAAAACTGAATTAGAAGAGTTTTGTAATAGTGAAGGCACATGTGGATGGATGGGTGTTGAAGAAAAATAGCAAAATATCTTTACTTGAACTCACCCATACTTGAAAAAATCAGACTTAAAAAGGGGGAAAAATAGAGAAAGACTTATGTGTACTTATAAAAGACTTTTATATATCCAGACACCATGTGGGGCCAGGAGTTATGAATTATGAGGTATATGCCCAAGCCTGCTCTCAGCATAATAAAACAAAATGTGAAAGGATGTGAGTTGCAGAGAAGAAAACAAAGGAACAGTAAGCCTTCACTGATGGAACCAGGCAGAGGCAGAGTTAATATCAGCAATTTCTAGTGAGTTACAGCTACCTCAACATGGAGCTCTTTGAGTAAAGGAAGTAGCAGTATTAACAAAGGTGGTGCCTCTATGTCTGTATCACTATTTAGTGGAGCAAGCAGTAATACAGACATAGGGGAGTAGACATGTGCGTATTTATTGATGATCTGCATTAGTAGCCAATGGTCTCACACTTTGATTTTCAGCGTAGGTGGGTTTTATTATTCTGAGGAAAGTTTAGAAATAAATGGGTTATGGAATTTGTTTTAACACATTTTGTTGCTCTAATGTGGTTTGACATCATTACTAGAAAGCAGCACCCTTAGCCTGTTGGTTTATGATCTCAGTATTTTGAAAGAGTCATTAAGCTCTCATAATTACCTTTTTCAAGCAAGCTAAGGTAAAAAGTAAGTATCTGCAGCTGAAAGCAGTCACTTTTTATTTCAATCAAAGTTTTTACTGTGCTTACTTAACTTGAGCATTTGCAATCCTTCCACAGCCCTCTGAGAGCCTGATTGATTGTGATGTGGCTCCTGGATCAATACCTCTGTAGCATACCAAAGAGTTGCCAGAGCAAGCTGTGCACCTGCTTTATGGAAAGCAATCTGTCACTTCTCTCTGTCATGCAGATATGCTAATTCAGCTGTTTATCTGGATGCAAAGCATTTTCTCTAAGAGTGATATCTGTGTGTATGCAAAGTGCTTTCATTGACACATGTTTTCTGAATACCTGAGTATTTACTGGACAAAGTGTATTCAATACCAAAATGGGAACCACAAGTAGTGTATTTTAATATAGTCTCAAGCTGATATAAAAAAGTTCCCCAGATTCAGGACACTATATTGCATTTTAGCTTGCACCTCAGATGCAGAATATCTATTTCAGCTATTAACCATGTCAACCTAAGTTATTAACCATTGCTTGAAGAAGTAGCCTTGCAGAACCACTCCTTGTGGTTTCCTGCTTTGTGTAAGAGAGGGTTTTGTCTTGTTACCTCATGATAAAACATGTCTTTAAAAGTTTTAGTAAATAATAGTATTTTGTTCTCAGAAAAAGCAAAGAGAGAGCTGAAGTTTTCCTTATTACCTGTGGGAATGCATTAGTCCTTTAGAAGCTTTACAAGGCATTGTAAGAAGAGCTAGCAAGCAGAGAAAAAGTCTGAAGTCATCTTCTTCCCAGAGTAACTTACAATTACTAAGAAATGTTCTATTTCTATTTCTCTTAAGGCTTGATCTTTCATATCCACCTGAACCATCTTATAATCAAACCCAAGAAGGAGCAAATTAATGCAAATATTAGAGATTTGATCTGCATTGTGCAGGGTGGAAGGTACCTCCTGCTAATCCTAAGGAAAACAGAATGATTTATTAAAGGTCAACACCACATGCAAGTTAAAAATGTTTACTGTGGGCTAACTTAGCAATGGGAGCTCACAACAGAAGGTAAAGCTGAACAGGGCAGATGTATTGCAACAACAGCCACGCCTGCCAATTTTGTCTCAGTTTTTAACCACAATGCAATGCAAGGTTGTTTTGTTACTGGCATTTTTAAAGGAGTTCTCTTTTGGGCCACTTTGTGTCCTGAAATTGAAATCTGAAACACATTTTTAAATAGAAGTATATATGGCTATGGCAATTCGTTTTGGTACCCATTTCTTTGTTGTGGTAAAGCAAAAAATTAAAAGTGCTAGCTTCAAATTCTGATGGACTAAATGTCCCTTTTGCAACGATGCCTACATATTATAATTATGTGTATTCAAGACAAAAATCTTTTTTTGGCTCATCAGTATTATTACAGAACCAAGTAATCACCTTTTTTTCTTGCAAGACACAGTTTCAGAGAAAAGCTTCTAGTTGCCTAATGGCTAACAAGTGTTTAAATAAGATATTAAAGCTTCCTCCATAAAACTGGAACATAAAATTTCTTTATGAAAGTAATACTGTTAGCATAAATCAAATTTAGGTTTAGACACACAAGAATAAAGACCTTTTTAGAGCACCCACATACAATATTTAGGTCAGCATAATAAAATGTGTTTGGTTACAACAACAGTAAATTTAAATAATTCCTGTAGCAGCATCAGCAACAGCAGCAGCAGATGTTTTCAACCAGAGGAAAAGCAAATACTCTGAACTGATGTTCAAATAGTGAATACAAGATCAAGGTAATTCTCAGGAATATACAAACTTGTCTGAGCACCTGCATAAACACTTGTAAGGTTCAATTCAATTATAGTTTCTTTCAGACCTGGGGGCAAGGTTTTGTGCTTATATTGCTAACTGCACTTGATAGTCATGCAAAATAACTTGAAAATTAGATTATTTAGAAAAACTCCATTCCAGTAACTGCTTAAAAAGGGTGCTATATAAAATGAACACATGCAAAAACAGCAGTTCATAGGGTTTTAATTTAATGAGACTTATAAGAGCACTTGTATTTTATTGTCTCTATATCATCAGTTCAACAGTTCAAACAGAAGGCAAAGGTAGAGCTTAAAATTATATAAATATATAAATATATATAAAAATTATATAAATTATATATTATATATTATATATTATATATTATATATATATATTATATATTATAAAAATTATATAAATATAAAGCTTGGTAATAAACAAAACTTGATCCAGTATGTTTATTTCTTTAAACATTGACCCCTCAAATAATATAGTAGTCTTTTACCAGTCCAAATCAGCACTGGCAAAGCTAAATTTAGGCTCTAAGAATTTGATCATGAAATGATTGTTTAGAGCTACCTTGTTACTGAATCCTTCTTTTTTTTTTTTTTTCCTTAGTAAATGTTTCATTTTGAGAACACTTTCCTTTTTGACAGTATTGAACTTACTAGCTCTCATAAGGGGAAAAAAGTGAAGTATCTTCCCTGCTTTGGGTGATGATAGATTCAAGAAGATTGCTGCTGCCAAGGATAGTTCTGGAATATAAAGCAAATAACTTAATAATTAAGATTGGGTTATTTGTAAGCAGACACTACAAGGGAACATGAGCATGTGAAAATATGTATAAAGCAGAAACCACTTTAACTAACTGTATCCTACATCACATCAAGTCCTGTTTGCCTGTGAAAAGAGAGACATAGGCAGATAACGAGAAAGAGAAGAGTCCATTTTGCACCTTAAGGTCCAGGGGTTTTATTTTTCATGACACAAAACTACATGGATGGGTTAAGATAAATTTAAGGCAAATTCAGTTCCTAATAGCTGATACTCCAGTGCTCCCAAAGCTCATTTAGGGAGCTCAGCATTTCTTCCCTACACTTCATTACAATGCCTGAGTACTCTGCAGAAACAATTTCTCATTCATTTATAGAATGAGATTTTATTGACATTACTTTTATTTAATCTTCAACAGTACTTCAATTGTGCTTTTCAGTTGCAAAGGTACACTGCAAGAAAGCAGGAACAGAACACTAGAAAATCTTCAGGAGACGTCTAATTTGGCAAATCAGTGACCAGCATGTATTTTTAGATGTGTGGTTTTAAGTATTCAGGACTGAAAATGTGCACCTATGATTTATGGCTCTCTCAGAAGAGGTCTATCTGAAATTAGGGTAAATAATGTCCTGGAAAAAATGTGAAATACTTTGTGACAGGACCTAAATTCAGCCAAAGCCTTGAGATGAACGTGCCTGCTATTTTTCTTAAAGGAGAATATGCCAAAAGGAGCACAAGATAGAAAAGCTTTCTGAGCACAGCAAGTTTCTGATCAATTGGCAGATCAAAATAAAATGCTTTGGGAACACATACATCCCTCACAGCCAGTGTGACCTTGCAGGGTACTCCGGACTTAATCTCTGTCCAGCAAATACCAGTGGCATTTGGTGTTGCAGGAGGAAATAACATCCCCACAGTGTCCATAGGAAGCATCTGTCTTTTCTAATCTTTGAATCATGACTGAGTGTTCTCCATTCCCATCTACAGTTTCCCTTCCTTGTCCTCTCTTGCTTCTTCCTACCCAGCAGACTAGGTGTTCACACAGAATCACTCTGTCCTGCATTTTGCCATGGCTAATTCATTCACCTGTGGAGGAATTATGCTGAATATAAACCAAATAATAGTGGTTGCTTCTTCTGGAGAGAAGATTCCTAATAAAGGCTGCTGATCATTACACACATGATTGGCTAGATGAATAAAGACATGCATAGTATCACAGTATATTTAAATTTCCTTTAATTCAGTAATTTCATAGCTCAGTAATGATGCCACTGAGTTAAAATAAGCCAACAGTTCTATTTAATCCTCTAAAGCTTTTACTTGTATGTGGCAGTGAGATGTTTCTTTTCAGAAAGCCTGAAGAATATTGTACAGTGATTGTGTAAATACAGGGTGTGATAGAGCAAAATTACACATTAATTAGGAGATTATTATTGTCTCAGATGTTTCCAAAGTTTCCAAAAAAGAGTAACAAGCATACGCAGTTGATAACAAATAGTTTAAATACTTGCTTGGCGCTTTAATTTAAGAGTTCACTGAGGGGAAGAGGGATTTTAAAGCATCTATGGAACAGCCCCAAACCCCAAACGCTTCAAAGGAGATGGTCTTCACAACTTACAAGAGACAGTTAATTTCTTTACATATTTCTAATATATGTGTCTGTAATTTTAGGTTCTGCATGAATTACAAAGCTTTGGCTGAATCTGAGAATGTGATTTTCTTTTTTTTTTTTTTTTTTTAATTCCCATGCAGTGCTCTACAATTTTTTTGTATTCTAAAAAATGTTGTGAAATTAAAGCCTGTGGAAAATCAACTTCTTTCAGTTCATTTATGTATAATAATTACTTTTAGCTTCATCTGATTATAGCAGCCTCTGACAAAGAATAGTTGGTGGAGACATTCAGATTTAGAGATTTCATTCAGGACTTTATAGAATACTGAAGCCTGGAGTCTGGGTTAGAAGTCTGAAGCAAAATTTAAAAATTAGTCAGATTTGTTTTAAAAATAGGTTTCATTATCTCTAATGTGAGTACCCACAGCTTCTTACCTGAGATGGCAAATTGTGGTGATAAAAAACCAGTCATTTAATTAAAAACTTAATTTGAAGCTAGCTTAAAATAAATCAGGGTTTTTTTTCTTTTTCTATCAGTAAAGACTCTAATTCCAATTAACTTTAGAAAGAAAACCCAACACAATAGCAACTTATGCATAAATCATAAGGTCTGATCCTGCACATCTTGCTCTGTGAAATTGTCAGAGTAACTGTGTGAGTCCTAATAATTTTTGGGTCTGGGTTTTCTTATACATGGCAGAGAAAAAATCAAAACCTGTTTCTAGGAGCAGAAGTGCATCACCTTTCTTTAGGAAAAAAAAAACCCACATTTTATCAACCTTCAGATTTTAAAATTTCCATTAAATGATGAGCTATTTCTGGCTTCACATCCTGAACACAAGAAAGCCACTGATCAAGGATAGACCCATTTGGTTTCTTCTTAAATCAGATTTTTGTCTAAGTTGTAAAAGGAAGAGGGGCTTTAGAAAGGCATTTGTTTCTCATTAGGAACAACACAACACTTTTGGAAGATTCTAAAAGCAGAAAATTAATGAAAGGGAAAGAAGGAAGGCTGAAACAAAGTTAACTTCTGTTATTGAAGTGTTTTTATTTTTTTAAATATTTTGAGTAGTCAGTTGAAAGGGAAATTGGAGAAAGGATGAAAGAGAAGTCAAGTTTCTCTAGTCTAAAATATAATTTTTTGTCAGAACAAGATGAGTTAAGTAATGATAGAAAATGTTAATATTACAGCTGAGAATCCTAACCAGTAAAAATGTGAGGAGAATGAATTTTCACAAAAAGAAAAAGAAAAAAAATTATTTAATCCAAAATTTTACTAAAATAAATGTTTTGGCATCTTTTGTACATATAGAGATAGCATGAATTCCATGTCACTTCATGTAGTTTTTTGTATGAGAGCTTTCATACAATTTTCAGGTGATTTTTTAATACTATCAATTATTAAAAAAGATCAGTTTAAAAATACACTGATCCCAAGTATTTGGCATGAAGTCTAAAGCATATTTAATCCTCTTCAGTCTCTTCAACAATGAAAGCAAAGGCTGGGAATGTTACTTTCCATAGACACAGCAGAGGTCTGCACATCTTCAGATGTACCCTTTGGGGTACAGCTTCACTCTCTTTTTTAGAGGCAAAAGTAGCTTCAGATCTAAAACAAGTTACCATGGACAAGTATCAGTCAAATTCATAATCACTGGAAGTTTGGTCAAGTAAAAAAAAAAATTCTAAGGTAAATTTTAATTTTGAGATAATCAAAAATTTAATCTCAGGATACATGATAGAACTACACATTCTGAAAATTTCAGTATTCTAATAAAGCACTACCATAGTCAAAACTACTATAAATATTTCAAATAAAACAATACAAATTTTTGCTGCCTACACAAATGGAACCAGGAGGCAACAACAGCAGTCTAGCCTGCATAAACAAGTTAATGTATTTTGTACTTGGGATCTGGTACAGACATGGTCCATGCCTACACTAACACCAAGCCACATCCTAGAAGCCAGCTGTTCTGCCACTTTTGTAACTCTTTAATTCTTGAGTAAATTATGGTGTAGCCCTGAGGAGCTGCTTCACAGTTAAAGAGCAGTTAATATGCTTTCATATTCACTGAGTTTAAACAATTTTTGTTTTCTCATCTTAAAAAGAAAACTATGCAAATAACAGTCACTATTGTTACTGTCCGCAGTTAATCCCTTTTTCCTGGAGGCAGCTGGTTTGCATAAACCAGAAATGTGGAAGTTGATTGTCTCCTCAGTTTCCTCCCTGTCCGGGCTGTTTCCCCTACTTTATTCCCAATGCCACCTCTAATTATTTCATAGGCAAGCAAGCCATTAATATCCAGATGAAATCTGCAAATTAGTAAAAAGGTTTATATATCTTTTGTCTCATTAAATAAATTATTTTCTTTTGTTGTCCATTTTAATTGAACTAACTTCTCTTCCTAGTCTTGAAATCTTCCAAATACATTCAATATTGCTGTCTTTTTTTACCATTTATTGAAATAAGAACTATTATCCCATATTTATTTGTCTTTTTCAATTAACGGCCTTTCTACCTATCAAGTCTTTCAAGAGACACTATCCTTTTAGCTCTCTTTCCTTAGTCAAACTTGTAGAAACATATCTAAAAAAAAAAAAGAAAAATCTTACCACAAGAGTGTGCAGAATATTTATCGTTATTTTTGAAAATATGATCTCTCTGAATACTCAGACTATGCCAATGGGATTTTAGTTGAAAGTGAATTCAAAGTATAAAAATTAAGTTTTCTCTTATTTTATAATTGTGGTGTAGGTGGGTTCTGGTGCTGTGCCCATATGTGTCCATATGTGCCCAGTGCACACTGAACTCCTTGAGGGGTTTGGGACTTCCCCAGTGAGTCACACGCACAAGTGAGATAAATCAGCTTGGAGCAATGGACCAACCTGAAAACTGACTGACCCATCATCATTACACATTTGATTGATGTTCACAGCAGCCCTGCCATTGATAGTTTTGAATGGTTGCATGTATTGCCCCACAGCACCTTCCCCTGTGTCTGGCCCGATTTGTTCTTCCAGAAGTGCCCATTAACATCCATGGAGGGAGTGTCCCAAAGTGTCGAAGTGCCAGACTGTACATGGATAAGACGTTTGTAAAAATCAACAGAAACTGCCCCAGCAGAAATGGCCACAATCCTTCAGAGGTGCCTTGTGGGTAGCTATGATGGATCCATAGCAATGAGTTGTACATGCACTGGGATGGTCACAAAGCATCATGGCCAGCTGACTTGCAAGAACAGACCAAAATGTCAATTTGAGAAGTCTCTCCAGATTCACCTGAATGCGCTATGAGGACCCCCTTGACTGAACCACTTATCACCATTGCACTGACATCAGTCATTCTGATTTAGAGATCTAGAACTCCATGCAAGTTTTACCTTATTCTAAGATTCCAATAAATTATTGGGTTTTTTCCTTTTAAAAAACACATGTCCAAACAGCTCTGCAACAAGGCTAGATTTGAAAGACAATATGCTATAGAAATAAATAGAATTGCATTTTCTACTTTTGCCAGGTGTTTTTTCAGTTCCATTGCCTCCTAATGGCAGATTTCTCTGCTAGGAGGCAGCTTTCTGCCCTTTTTCCAATGAATCTTTTTAATTCCTCTTGCAGGTGAAGTTTCATGAAAAGTAATATTTTCAGTCTGCAGCAGAACACGCATGAGGTATGGAAATAGTTCTGCAGCAATTACAGTTAATTGCAATTAATTCTTAAATATTTTATGATGGATTTTCCCTTCAGAAGGTTTTATCACGGGACTCCTAAGACTGGAGGCAGTTGATTCTTGTGAAACAGCATCAGCTAACCATCATGAGCAGTAGCAGCATGGAGTGAACTCCTGGTTTCATTGTGTCAAGAGAGAGAATTGCTTCAAATGCAGTTGCTCCTTTCCCCTGTAAAAGAGCAAGGTCTTCCCTCATGACACTAAGTAAGAGATGAACCTCCTAAACAGGCATGGATTTGTGACACTGATTATCTTTCTCCCTTGGACAGGTGAAGTGTTTGCTCCCATGTCATATCTTTGTGTCCCCATGGCTCAATTCCCTTTTCTCCCTTGATGCTGGACCATCACCTCTTTAGAAAGTTAACAGGAACACTGCTCTTTACTGTTTTCAACCCTTCTCTGAAGCTTCCAGGATACTCTGTGGCTCTTGTTTCACAAATCTCAATATCAGCAGCTCTGAGTTAGTACTTCTTAAGTATTAGTGCTGGAGCATGTGGTGACCTGCCTGTTTCAGGCCTCCTTAGATAAAATGCTTCACCAATTTTCCTTTGTTCAGTGATTAGAGAGACTAATGTTTTTCTCTTGAGAAAAAAGGTACATGGCAGGATATCTACTTACTCCTCTTTCAGTTGTTAATTAGAAAGGGGGGAATGCTTCCAGGGAAAACAAAGGTATCAATGCTTAGTGTTCAGAGCTTCTTTATCCTTGGAAAAAGTCTCAAATGATTTCTCAGAGGATTTAGTTCAGTGTTGCTCCAAGTTCTCTTGATATGTCACCTTTTAAACAAAAAAAAGGGCATTTTCTCTCCAAATATTTTCCCTTTTATATTTCCTGTTTAATGAGGCCTCACAGGTATGTAATATATTTTCAGAATTACACTTCTCCTTTTTGCGCAGCTGTGAAGTCCATATCTACTTCAAAGGGTTTTCTGAAAAAGCTGCCTATGATTTTCTAATTTTTTATGACAACTGTTCCTTGCAAATATCAAATGAATAGAGATTGCTTAATCCTTCTTCATTTGTTTTGTTACACTGCCATGGCATTTTAGTTTACTTCAAGCAGTTTTGCTAACTTCTTAGTTTCGTGTGCTGTCATCTGGTGCTCACTGACAACCACTGAGGCCCAGAGAAGTGTGTTGCATTTAGTGTCCCTTAAAACAAGTCCTCTTTGTTTAACACGAGTCTATGGCCTGACACACCACCACTGATGCAAGTATGGTAAAATGCATTTCCCTAAAAATGCTTCAGCTTAAAAGATATTCATTTCCAAATTATTCTTCCTTTATCTCCACCATCAGTTCTGCCCACTAAACCCTGTAGGAGAGACCTGTGTCTCACTCAGCACAACTTTGGGCAAAACATAGTGGAACCAATAGTAGGGTATCACATTCCCTCTGCTTATACATAAACAACTGGAAGTAAGAAGACAGGGCATCTAAACCTATGCAAGTCAATGTTTGGCAAAGGTAGTTCTTAGAACAATGTTCTTCAGTCTAAGTTTTAAAGTATCTTTTCCTGTCTGGATTACTATTTAATAAAGTGATGGAGAAATTATGATACAAACAAAATCTTCCTCTGTGCAGAAAGAGGTTTCCATCCTCTTCCACCTAATTTGGACTTGTCAAAAATGAAGAAATATAGGAGTCACTTTGTAATCCTGTGTGAGCTGAACTGACGTTTAGGAAAAGGGAGAACATTTTGTTTTTCTTGTACTAATAATTCGCGACTAGTTTTATCCTTCAGATGTGCCTTAACTAATCTAATGTTTTATTCTTCACATTTTTCAGAAATGTGATTTTTTTATCGTTCTTTTGAATTCATTTTATACTTTAAAAAGTGGCTTTTACAAAATTGACTATTGAGTTCTTAAAGACAACCCAGACATTGCATGTTAATTTTATGAAACTATGTGTGGTTAGTATGCTGAAAAAAAGTCTGGGATAAAATTATCTCTCATCAAAGCAGAGGACTTTGCTGTCTCAAAAGTCATTTGATTTGCATAAAGAGTTCTCACCTAAAGTCTGAGGAAAACTCAGAATTATTTCTCACCTAAACCTGTTCATGAGCTCTTGGTTGAGATTTCAGTGGGAGCAGATTTCACTCCCATGCCTTCAAAAAGTTTAAGAAAGTGGTAGATGCAAAAATTAACTGTGACAAATTCTGATATAAAGTTGGCATAAATATCCCAGGAAAAAAACCCCACAGGAGTTCTAGAAAAATATTGATATATTGCCTCAAACCAGAACCATGGACATCAGACATTGCTTATTTAGCCATGATTCCTATGCCATGAACCATGGTTGGGTTCAATGCTCTTTCAGGCTGGAATTCAGAAGTTTGACATGCAAATCATGCTCATTTAAAAGAATGAGTCCATAAATAATTAGGAAATATGGACTTAGATAGACAGTTGCGTGTATATTTTCATCTATTAAAGGGCAATTAGAAATATAATTGATTTATATTATCATTGATAAGTTATTTGTAAGCCATATATTGAGTGGAAATTTGAATATATTGGACAGCTATCATCTCATCCGGGAAAATTTAGATGGCTGTCTGAAAATCACATTATCCAGCTCATCAAGACAAATGAGGGCATGACATTACTAGAAGTGACAACCTTCTTCAAAGGTTATAAAACATTTTTTTGTCTTTAAAAAGCTATGTGGCATTTTCCACTGAAAACATACAGAAATAAGCAATTAAAACAAAATAATTCCAAATTTTTTTTTTTCCCCTCTGGGCATATCACAAATGTACTTCCTCCTTACTATCTACACCGTCTGACTCGTGGCCTTAAGGAGTAGGCAGCAACTGTACTGTGCATAGCTCTGAGCACGTTTGTGGTACCTAGTGCATAGTAGAAAATGTGAATGAGTGAGAGTGACCATAATCAGATGTTGACAGAACACTTCTTGTCTGTTTATTTACTAAAATCATGTCTGGGTATCAATATCCCACATATCTACTTTTCTCCCTACTGGTCTATGCTGAAGAAGTAATTTGTAATTCAGCTGCATAGAAAAATAGCAAACAACATCCTTTTATCTAGGGAAAAATGTGCTTTAGAATCCTCTTAGGGTGAGAGATAGCTTGGCAATGGGAAGTTATTTAAATTGGTTGATGTTCTCACTTCCATTTATAACACCTGCAGAATTTGAAATTGGCATGTTGGCTCCTTAGGGACGTATTTTCATAAAAACTGGTCATGCCTGCAGCTTTTGTTAGCACACACACTCAGAAATCCATGTATGGAATTACGAGGGCTCAATAAACAAAATGGCCACTTCCACACTGCATTAATTCCAAAAGGAAAAGAAGACCTATACATAAAAAGAGATAAGAGTAATTATAGAGTATTATGTCACTAACAATAAATGCACATGAGTACACTATGTCAAGTAGTGAATCCCAGGGACTGCCATTCTACATATTCATTTTACCTGTTGATTCTTTTTCCTATATGGAACACCATTTAAACCCAGCAGAAGAAACCTTGGCTTGTAGACCCACCAATAAAAGTAACTCCCATTATAAAAGCCTTCCAGCCAAATTCACCACCTTTGCAACTTGATTTTTATTTTGCTGAATTGTCCTAAATATGAGAACTGGACAAGAAGGAAGGGCACACCTGTCCCTGGTAAATGTAAGGGAAACTATATGCTCAAGAATAAACATATCTTTAAGAACAAAAATGTAAAGTTCAAAACCTGCTTTAAATGCATAATTTCACCAAGATGATTTGCCTTTCCTGAAATATATTTTGTTACAGGGACAGCCTCTTCAGGGGGGCCTAGAAGTGAAGTTTCCATTACAGTTATTTTTGTGATCATAATCACAGCGTTTAATGGAAATAAGATTAAACCATGAGGAAAGCAGAGAGGCTTTAGACACAGACTATTACCATCAGGAAAGAGAACTAAAAAACATCTTGGGCCAACAGAGCTGAGGTTAATTACTCTGGCACAGATAGCAGTTTTCCAAATTATGATCTTACGACTTAAAATCATTGCTGCTTCTGGAGATAGCAGTGCAGATTTTACTACAACGTTTGATGCATGTTATAGCAGTCATGCATAATACTGGGACATGCATCTCTGGACTCACTGATTAATTTGAGTTACTGAGAGGTCATTTAATTTGTTGATGGATCCCTCAGCCACAAGGGATTAGATAGATATGAAAGGAAGATGACATATGCATAGGCCGGCTTAATCAATCATTAAAAACTCAAAGCAATATGCCTCTGGTAAAAGAGCAGTCTCAACTGAGTTTGGAGTCATGATTCTGTATCCAGTGGGAATGTGAGGACCATAATGCAGGCTAGGTAACTTCACTCACACAATTATTTTTTTATACCACTTTTGTCAGTAAAAGAAAAGACAAATTTTGTATATTTTCAGCTGGCTTGGTAGAAGTTATTGTGAAAGTTGTCATTAACTCTGGTGCTTAAAAGATGAATCACATGGGAAATTGTACAATGTAAAATTTTGTTTCAGTCTGAAGCTCAGCTCCAATTAAATAATATCTTAATGATTGCATAGGACTTACAATGAATATAAAATTACTGGGTCTAATATTACTGATATATTGTCACAGACTCTTTTGTGAAAAATCCTTTCTTTAGGATTTTTCCCTCTTCTGGGAAGCTGAGGCCCCAGAGAAAGAATGTAAACAATTGTTATCTGCTGCTGTGGAATGCAACAGGTGCACCTGTGATTGGCCCATGTTGGATGTTTACAATTAAGGGCCAATCAGAGACCAGCTCTCTCTGAGACAGAATCAGAGAGAGCTCCTTTGTTTATTCATTCCTATTCTATTCTTAGCTTAGCAGCTTCTGAGAATTTTCTCTCTATTCCTATTAGTATAGTTATAATGTAATATATATCATAAAATAATAAATCAGCCTTCTGATCAGGGAGTCAAGATTCTCGCCTCCCTCTTCACCCTGCAACCCTTGCAAGCCCAGTAACAATATATTTTTAAAAAATTTAAATATACAATGTATGAAAAATTCTAGATATAAGTTTATGTGTACACACAAAAACGTGCATGAAAGTGCCTTTTTTGCAAAAATGTAGCAATCTGCCAGAAAAAAAGAAGGCTTCTGTATAAGAATATAGTATGTGCAAAAACAATTTTCCCTGCAGAAATGCAAACACCAATACACAGTGTCCTTGATGATAAACTTTTCTGGTAGAGGCCCTGACAAAGGCATCATTAATGGTACTTTTGTGGTTTGATATCCAGCACCAGCTTGGCAAAGTTCAAGAAGCATCTGGACAATATTCTCAGGAGCATGGTGTAGCTCTTGGGGAGGGTGCCGTGCAGGGATGGGAGTTGGAGTCAATGATCCTTGTGGGTACCTTCCAACTCAGCTTATTCTGGTATTCTGTGATATGAGACTGAATAAGGGGAGCTACAAAATTAAATTGATTGCTCTATGAATCACCCATTTTAAATGAAAGAAAAAATGCTAATGCGGTTTGAAGATTACACAGCCGAAAAAGGTAGTATATGCTAATAAGAAAGTCTATGGAAATGGTGAGCACTATATTGATAATTACAGAAGGAGATGTTGTAGTTCAATAAATACAATCTATACTCTTTAAGGAACAGTATAGAGTATTGTATTGGTTTTGGCTGAGGTAGAGTTAACTTTCTGCACAATGGCTGGTATGGAGCTTTGTTTTGGATTTGTGCTGAACACAGAGTTGATACAACAGAAATGTTTTTGTTACTGCCGAGCAAGGCTTGCACAGAGCCAAGGCTTTTTCTGCTTCTCGTGCTGCCAGGCTGGTGAGGAAAGTGGGTGTGTATGGGAAGTGGGGAAGAGAGAGAGGACAAGTGACCCAAACCTAACAAACAGATATTCCAGACCATGTGGCATCATGCCCAGTACATAATGTGGAGGGAAGAACAAAGAAGGGGTGGATGTTTGGAGTGAAGGCTTTTGTCTTCTTGAGTCACCATTACATGAGATGGAGTCCTGCTCTCCTGGAGATGGCTGGACACCTGCCTGCCCATGGGAAGCAGTGAGTTAATTCCTTGTATCGCTTTGCTTGTGCATGGCCTTAGCTTTCCCTATTAAACTGCCTTTATCTCAATCCATGAGTTTTCTACTTTTTACCCTTCCTATTCTCTGCCCAATCCTGCTGGCTGGGAGAGTTAGCAAGCAGCTGTATGGGGCCTGGTTGCTGGCTGGGGTTAAACCATGACACACATGTCTGTGTATAAAAATTCTAAATAATTTCCAGAAATACTGGGGTTTGCATTTAGTAAGGTATAGCAATGATGCTTTATTTTATATTTATCTATGAATAAATAAATAGATGAATATGGATAAATATCTAGGTTTTTCAACAACATTTTAGCTGATATTGAAAGAAAAAAGCTTGTACCTACTGGTATTATGTTTAAAATCCAAGTTTTAGACACCATATGTTAGAAATCACTGATGTTATTCCTGCCCAGACAGTCTTAGCTGGCAAGAGTATAATAGTTATAATGTGGGAAACAATCAATTGATAACAGTTATGTGAGTTTGCAGAGAATTGTAAAAAGAAGAATTCTGAAGGCAGAGTGTTTTTATGGCCCCTTCTCTGTTCCTGTTTCTCCCTTCTCAAACATTTCTGACTTTCCATATCTTTAAATACTGACTGTAAGCCTGTCATTCTATTGACTTTTTTAATGTACAATTCATGAAACAGCCTCTCATTGCCCCACAAATTGAGAACTCTTTGTGTCCTTGTTTCACGTTTTGTAAGAAAGCAGGAATAATAATAATAATAAAGGAAATCTTGGCAAGTCTCAAAAGAAAATTCTCAGAAGAGAGATTTTGCTTATGTTTTTACTGCTCAAATTGTTCCTGCTCTTTGAGATGACCCAAAAACTGTGGTTCAATAAACACTGAAAGTACAAAGAATTCTCTCTCTCCTTCACTCCCATGCGCCTTCATACACATTAATGTAGGAGGCTCATAAAAGTCAAGCACCAGGGATGAGGGCCTTTATTTAGCCAAGGCATAATAATTTAATACAAGTGTAATGCACATAATGTGTTGACTTGCAAACAGAATAATCTAGGATCTTCAAATGCGCACTTTCAATAAAACAGTAATTTAAGAACACTTTTTTAAACTAATGAATTCAGACAATGTGTGCCTTCTCTATTACTTATTCATGAAGTTGCTTCTCCCTCATACACTTGAAATAAATGTTGAATTGACTTTCTAACTAATTATAGAACAATGTTAAGCAAGTCACAGCACAGTAACTTCAGCTGTAGTGTCCTGGGTGACTTATGTAAGACTAGAGGCACTTGGATTTCTTGGAAATAAGGATCTATTACTAAGACAAACTCCTCATCCTGTATTTGTAGAACACTCTTTCAGCAGACAAACAAGCAGTGTTCTTTCTAGGTCACGCCTCCACATCAGGGAAATGGGAGTGAGGTTTATTAACTGAAATTTATTTTCAGCTGTACAGTCTTTTCAATCCTGAAAAGACACCATAAAATTGTCCTTTATCTCTTCACACTGAAAGTGCACTCCTCTCATCAACCAAATGGATACCAAAATAGCTGAAACCTTACTAAAAATATGTCCTTACCTACATTTTTCCATACACTGCATAGTCATTCTTCAGACTGCAAATGATATAAGTAAAAATTAACTTCAGTTAATAAATTTGATTATTACAAACTAAAGCATATAAAAATAATTATATTCTATATAGTTGTGTTTCAGATATAAATTCTCAGGAGATAAAAGCTAATAACATCAATCTCTCAGCATTCATTTGCCCAAAAACCTTCAACCAATTAGAGTTTCCAGTCCCTACAGCTAAAATGCTCATCAGGCTAAATAAATAAATAAATAAATAAATACTGACTGTTTTACTGTAAAATGATGAACAACGTCCACTGGTTCTGTGCCAAGATATTTGTCATGCTCTGTCAGGACCCCAGATAAATCTTCAGATATGCTTTCTGATAATTTGCTGCAGCCAGGCAGGGTTTATTCACCCTCCTTTCCCACTTTCAGCCTGCTTATTTGATAGCTCTGGTCTATTTAGAGATATCACTGTTAGTGCTCTTTAGTGGAAGGAAGAGAGAATTTAGCCCCCATATACAATTTACTGCAGCATTTAATGTTACTTTCTCAGAGATTAGTAAAATTTTTGCTCTTTCTGATTTGCAGGTAAATGTTAAATTCAGGTTATTCCTCACTCTACATCTTTTAGAAGTCATTGTTATGAGCAGTCAAAATGTTTTGACATATATTTTCTGTTCTTTCACTGAAATACTGCATATTTTTTAAAAGTTCTGTTTTCCCTGAAATTCACAACATTTTGAATTAAATGCACACATGGGGCATATCTCAAGGAGCTTTTGCTGGCTACAGCCCATCACCACGTGCCCCATAAAGGCTTCATCCACTTCAATGTAACATGTGCATAAAACTGAGGGGGCAGGGGTGAGGGAGGGACAGCACTACATTGCAACAAGGGAAGCAATTTCTGAGAAGATTAGCCCATAAAAGAGGTCTTGAACAAAACTCCCGTTAGCCACTGCAGGAACGTATCCTGTCAACACATTCCAGGGATGCTATTTTTCAGCCTAAAAGTCAAGGTTTTATTGAGGTAAAAGATTGTGCTGCAGTCTTGCCCCCTGTTTTACAGCCACATTGTGGTTTCTTTCAATCCATTTCCCTTCTTTAGAGTTGGCTCAGTATAAATGATACAAGGGTCTGCTTTTTCTGAGTTTCTAATATGGCCTAGATTATTTCTTGGACACAGGAAAATACTTTTGCATTGGCAGGGGGGAGGGAGGTGGGCAGGGAGAGGGTTGACTTTTTTCCTTTATCCAGAGGCAGAAAATGTCCTAAAGATAGGCTTAAAAGGACTGCTGACTGCCCTGGCTGTCCTTTCTCTCTCATTTTCCTCTTTCTATGTGGGTGCTAAAATGAAGTTTGTTCTTGTATTGTTTGTTTGTTTGTTTTTAATTAGTGCAGAGAAAACCAGGGATAGAGGAAAGAAGAGGAAATTAGCATTGATAAAAAACTCAGTGAGCCTTTGAGTCATTATGATCCCTACATATAATTAGGGTTTTAGGTGGGTGTGAATGACTATCACTACCATCCACCTTGTGATCCTTTTTGTTGTTTTGGTCTTTTTTTACTTCAAATCCATCAACAATGAGTTTACATTTATTTAGTACAAAAAGCGCTTTTTCTTTCTGTGTATTTTTAAATGCTGCAGATGCTTTAATGTCCACAGGGAAGTGAAGGGACATCCATTTTCAGAATTAGTCATAAAGGCCTTATATAATTTTATAATGCCAAGCAGTTGATGCCTTTCAAGATTAATAGCCAATGCTATGTTGTAAAAATGCAGAATAAAAGTCAATCCTTACATGAGAGAGCTACAGCCTAAGCACATTTATCTCAGAAGGTCTGAGCTGACTGGTTTAGTTACTGGAGCTCTATTTTAGTGGTGAGTAGGTGTTTAAAAAGTATTTCTATTATAAAGGTGCCCCCTCCAGACAAAAAAGGAGTTAAATTCACAGTACAGTGACAGACACACAGAAAAACAACTTCCCCACGAGATACATTAAACAGTAAAAGCGAAAAATTAATTTAGGATAATAATTACAACACCAAATAGAACTAGCAGTTCAAGTAACAATTTATTTGCAAAATGTATTTCTGTTTGTCAGTCTTTTGCAGCCACATTAGAAAGAAATACAAAGGAAGTAATACTTCATCAAGAAAATTATGTCTCTGGAAAGTACAAAATATGAAGGAGGAAGAAATTTTTGTTGCAGTGTTTTGTTTTGGTTTGTTTTTCTCACAAATAGATTTTGAATTTTGCAGGCAGGCATTTCATTGTAACATAATTTGAAGGTATTAATACATAAAACATACAGTTACCTTGCTTCTTACATGCAATACTCCACTCAATTTGTTACTGCCATGGAGATATTGTATAGCCAGTAACACATCCCGTCAGTGTGATGCTGTGGTGGTTCCAGATTTCATCTGAACTTAAATGTATGGTGAGTCAGAGCTGGAGTCATGGCAGCATTTAATTAACCTGCTTAAAATATGTTGGGAAAACACCTATTTAAAGACACTTATTTCATTTTTTATTTTACCCCTAATATCATTCTTTCACTTCTGGACTATTATGAAACAGTGAAACTTTATTTAATGACTTTATTTATAGATTCTTAGAAAGATATTTTCTATCCAAACTAGGTTTAGTGTAAGAATCTTCCATAGGTTCCAAAATTCTATTCAAAGTGTAAGATGTTGTTTTTTCAAGATGAAGAAGCTAGTCTCTATGTAATGTAATAATATGTAATAATGGAATTAAAACAAAAAAATGTACAATACATTTTATCAAAGAGAGGATTAAAAGCTGTTTTAAAATAAAATTTTAAAAAAATGTGGGTTTTTAGTTGGACAAGTATTTAGTTGCAATAAGTAGAATTCTTTAAACATATTCTTTTTTGAGATATTAAGGAATTTACTCATCAAATTTCATTTCAAAGTGAATTGGGTGGCAGTTCAGGATCCAAGATTTCAAACTGGCTAACATTTTGATGCCATGCCAATACTTCACCAAAGGCCAGGAAATACTGCTCTTTCTCCTTCTCTTTTGGATCACTTAGCAATGGTCTGTAAACTAGAGTCCAAAACACACTCTGGGAACCTGGCTTTTAGCTTTGATTCACAGAAGCAAAAAGTGCATTTCCAGCTGCTTCCACCTATTGATCCACTTCTACCGTGCTGAAATACTGCTTGAAGTTGGTGTAGCTGGATATTAAACAAAATCATGCAACCTCTTCAGAGAGATCCTTGAAGAGAAGCTGGAATCAGCACTTTAAAACTTTACTTGTTATTTAGGTTGTGCATTTCTGACTAGTACCTGGCCTGCTGTTCACAGAGAAATTCAAGTTGGTACCAGTGGGAAAGATCAGTAAAGATGAAGGTGATCAACCACAAAAAAATTTATTTTACTCTATTTTACTTTTAGGCTGTTTTACACACTCTCCATCCCTCACTACTTCAATGTCAGGATGAAGTGATTTTTCACTTTGTGCCAAAAGAGCAACAGAAAACAAACCAAAACAAACAGAAGGGGAAACAAAATCAGAATACCTTTCTGAAAAGCTACTTCCAGTCCGGCTGGATTTCTCCTGGACATCCAGGCTTCAGTCTGTCCTGGAGATGATCCTCACAGGGTGGCTGACATCAATCTGTACCTTAGTTCTCCTAACCGAAAAAAGTTTTATCTTGCACCCAGGGGTGTTACTTCAACTAAACAAGTGAGTGAGATTATGTCTTCTGTATTGCAGGTACAAATGAAAATTGATTTTGTTGATGCTAAAGACGGTTGAGTTTGAAGGAGACACAATGGTTGACATAGCTAAGAAAAGCAACTTTTTGAGTGTAGAGGCCCTTTTTTATTCCATTTATGAGCCGCTCTAACATTATATCCCTGTACAGATCATGCTCTGCCATTTTGACTAAAAGCACTTTTATAATTTTATTTTTGAGAAAAAGTCAATAGAGTGTCTCTGAACATACCATCAAGGACTGTAAGTGGGACCTGAATCTTCTCTTTTTTCATAGGGCTGAGAAACAGCAATTTCTTTCTCTGCAGTTTCTGAGAGGGATGGAAGTGGAAAAAAAAGGAAAAAATGTTTTTCACAACTCCCTCCCAAAACAATGATCTGATTCTCTTCTTTAGTAGTGATAGCTTCTTTCTATTACAAAAACCTATCTTCTAGTGATTATAAAAAGTATATTTCACATCTGCTACTGCCAGAACAGCTTAAAATGGCATACGACAGAGTGCATGACAAAAGAAACCTGACAGAATCCCTCCATCAATGAAGAGTCAGCCAGGGCAATGAACATGGTCATGGTCAAAATTTTCAGTCAGCAGCTGTATGTGCAATAACCCGAGAAATGTTTTGCAAACAATATTAATCCTGGTAGAAATGTCTGAGTAAATCCTGCTTGGGTTTTCCTTCATAGAAGAGTTGAGAAGTGACAATAATAGAGAGTCTTCTTTCAAGAAGAAATAATGAACTATTATTTAAGATCATGAACAAAAAATGAAGAGGGATTTGCAATTATTTTCAAGTATCAGGATGTTGCAATACCACAAAGAGAAGTAACCCTAACCAAAAAATTACAAGGATATTACTTACTCCTAAGAACTCAAAATTAGTTTGATTTGCTGTTAGATTTTCTCTTCATTCTTATATTGAAAATCTGTTGTATGTACCTCGGTCCATTTATCATTCTTGCTTCTGCATAAAAAGTAAGTTTATTTTTAAAAAATCCCATTTCACTGAAATAGCTCCAGTCTTTAGAGTTAATCCTCACTATTGTCCATCCACAATATACAGTATTGCTTACCTCACATACAGGCAAGAAAACTCTAGGAAAGAAATGTAACTTTACAGTATTTCTTTCAAATAACAACTAGGGAAAATTCATTATTATGAATTTCTCTCTCTAAATGTGCAGAGCAGCAGATTTCATCCTTCTTGAACCAAAACAAATGGTACAAGAATTTTATTCTATTTTAACTTTTAAATACGATACTACTAGGACCAGGGCACTATGACTTAAATTTCCTTTTAGAAAAGAAAAGGAAATCTATTATTACGTATTATTACTATATATGTGCTTAAGGTAAAGAAAAGAAAAATCTTTCTCAAGGCCAGCTTTCCACTCCTAATCTGGTTATGATAGTTGGATCTAACTTGGTATTTACACGCTAGCACAATTCTTGTGTCTAAAACTCACTTTTTTCTAGATGGATAACAATGTACAGATTAACTTAAAATAGATCTCTACTTATAGACCTTATAACAGCAAAAAGCAGAAAAGTGTTTCTTTTCTATTACAATTAATCACTGATCAAACATTTGTACTGTCTTGGCCAGACTGGCACATGAAATGATACTGTCTTCCTGTTTTCCTTACTCTAAGTGACATTTAAATGATACAATATAGCTTCCCCTTCCTATTTACCTCAGCTTCTCTTTAAATCAATTAAATTTTGGCTTTCCCCTCCTCTCAAAAGTGCTTTGAATTGGCACTTAAATCAAGAAAACTAACATTTCCCTATTACTTGGACATAAAAAACTGTAGCCCTTTGTTTGCAAGCACTTTCATGTTCTGTTTACCCATATCCTCTCAGGAGTTTGTTACAGCAACATTAGATATTAATTTATGAGCTGACCCATTGCATACTTTGAAGAACTGGCATAGACCACTGTGAGTTGGCAGGGGTGCCCAAATGCTGAGCTGATCACAGCAGCAGAGGATGTGGATGGCATGAGGATGGCATTTCTATCACATTGTTGCCATTACAAAAACAAGTTGTTCATAGAGCCTAAGCAGATGAAAGCAAGCAACATACAGCCTTCTTCCCCTCACCCTGAAAAATAACTGTGTTTTGGTTCAGGGGAGCTTTTGTGGGTTTTAGCAGCTTATCAGCTCTTTAAGCCTGTTCTGCACCCCAAGTTTTGACTCTGTAAGGACAGAAGCAGTTTAAGCTCAGTGAGTAATATGGAAACTTGTCACTGATTTTCCACAGTGTTTCCTGAATCACATATTTCACATGTGCAATAATAATAAGGTTACAGCATTCTTGATTTCAAGAGAGATCTTCAAAGAGAGTCTCAGTCATCTTCTTGTAACTATTCTTGTGTTGTCTTTCTTCCTGTACAACATTGTTTTATAGAAAAAGGTGTAGGGGCTTTTTCTTAGTTTGCACTCCTTTTCAAAGTCACATCAGACCTTAAAGTGACTAAAGGAAGAATGTGATGCACACACAACATAGACTTTTGAGGGGGGTTTAAATTTTTCAAATAATTTGTTTAAAAATAAATAAATAAATATACATTCAAAACAGAAAACCCAAATCTACACAGCATTTCCACCACAGGCAACATAGAACATCATTTTGCTTTTGGAGGCCAAAAATAAGTCAGACAAAATATTGATTAAATCTTTATTAATAAAAAAAATTTAGTATAAAAAAGGTAATTCTGTATACTTAGAGAATAGACAAAGATGAAACTATACAACAGCAGTAAAGTAAGACACAAGTCAATTTAAAGACCCTTGAAATCAAGTTTTCAGAATTGTGCTCTTTTCTGTTGTCATCTGCCATGCCTTTATTGCCTCCACCAAGACTGTAAACTCCCTGAAGCAACCACTTGATACACCTTGGAGTTACGCATTACCATGACAACCATTAGCCTATAATAAAAAGATGTTGCCTACATTAATGTTTGCTACTGTTAGTTCATCCAGTGATGGACAAATATCCAGCAGGTTTAATGACAGTACATCAAAAAGCTGCATAGATACTAGTCACAAATGTTATAATCCAGCCAAATACTTATTTCCCATAGTCCTCGATGTGTTTCAGTCATGCCCAGTAGAATGAACAATTGTTATACTAATTAGCTTCATTTAGTCTTCAGCAATGCAGCGTTATAGTGCCTTTCAAGAGCATGACAAAAGTACATTGGATAACAACAATAACGTGATTACTTTGAGTGGAATCCTGTTCCAGATCTAGCCCTCATAACTAATCTGGCAGAGAGCAGAATATTGATAGAATTTGCCACTTAGGAACAAGTAGGTCTTTAAGCCACAACAAAGGAGGCAGAAGAAATCTAAAACAAACTAGAAGTATCAACTCTGATTATGGTTGTTCCTATCCTTGGAAAAGGTCAGTTTCTATTAGGATTACTGGTTTCTTGTTCCTCTCCTCTATTCTGTCCTCAAATACCAGCATACATACATAGGTAGGAATGAAAGTGGTACCTGGGTATTTGAAGTTGGGATCTATGCACTCCGCTTGATCAAAGAAACCAAACTGATTATTGCTTGTTCATATAACTGGGCTTTCTGAAAGCAAAGCTTTGACAAGCATTCTTGTAAACTTAAACCCTGTAACTGGTACACAAATACTGGATAAAAGACATGTGCCACACAGCAGTCCTACTCTGAATTATAGATCTTAATCTTGCTTACATCAGTGTGACTGCCTATAGAGCTGGTATCTTAAAGGCAACTTAACTGAATCACCTATTGCAAAGTCATTCAATACACATCTTCCTCCTAAATCTATGATGTCTTATTTTTTCTGTCACTTTTCTCTAATTATTTGAGTCCTCAGGATGTTTATTCCTGGAAACTTTCATTAGAGAGACATCACAAATTATGGCAAATCTGGAAAGAACACAGTAGGCCATGGATACATACATTAAGCAATATCATTTTAGCTACTGAAAAAATATTTTGAAAATACACTTTTCCACTCTCCTAAAGGTTTTGTTTTCCTCTTGCAGCTGAACCCAGACATTAGGAAGATCCCAAGCCTCTTGGAAAAACAAGTCTGTATGTAGCATCTCAGTCAGAAAAGCCATCATGCTGTCCTTTTCAACTGTTGGTACTGTGGAAACATATTTATAAAGGTTATAAACATAATTTTCACTGTATTTACCTCAAAGACATTTATTTATCTGCCTAAGTATTTTTAAGGCATTCATATCAGCTTTTTAACAGAAAGTAAAATGGCCAAACTGTATAAATGGTTGTGCAAGTTGTACAGGTACATGATTAAATAAACATCACCATAAGTGTGAAACAGTAATAGGCACTGCCACCTGCCTAATGTGAAGTAGCATATGAGTTCATTTGTTAAAATGAAAACATAGAAAGGTTGCATAGCATTGCACTTGATGTATATTCTACTTAAATCATCAAAACAGCATTGCACCTCACCAGATGGTTTTAGCTGATTATGACTTGTTTACTAACACTGTTACCAAAAGGAAAGCAGAGCAAGTAAGTTATCCCCTGTTTTAAAAGCAGGACTCACCTGCTTGCTGAGAGTGTTTTTCTGCCAACAGTGGGTGGAGAGGGTTCACTGTGGAAGAAGTTTTTTATCCACCAATGTTTATCAATTAACTCTGGTAACCCTGCCAAAGGAGAAAAGCCCACAACGTTAGACACTGGATGAATAACAGGAAAAACTGAAAAGTGTTTCAAAGAAGGGAACAATACCATGCAATGCTTTGTCCTGGTCTGTGATGTTCACAGCATCCAAACAGCAGGAGGAGCTGGAAGAAACGCTGGATTCCGAGTTCAGTCTTGCTGTTCATGGAAAACAGAGACACACGCAAAAAAAAAAAAAAAAAAAAAAAAAAAAAAAGTGCTTTGAGAGAGTGCACTCTTTATATGTCAGGAGCTTTTCAGACATGCTGCTACCTCAGAGGAAACAATTTCACTGAGCCACAGAGTGTAACTGGTCTACTACAGTTTTCATAAGAACTTTGATATCAGTTTCTCTCTCACTCTACTCATACTTCCCTTAAAAGCATACTGAGATCTGTCTGCATAACTTTCACTGAAATCACTGACAAAGCCACTGATCATGGCCACACTGCTGTCAAGACAAGCAAGTACATCCTTGAACATCCATGTCCACAACAACCCAATTGCCATGCTTTCCCTTATGACACAACTAAATACTACACTCCCATTAGTGTCCATCGTGGACCTACAAATCCTAACACACCACGTGGACTCTAAAAGCAGTGATTATTTTACATATTTAGAAACAAAAAATGTGAATTGATTTGTATTGTGCCTAGATTTCCAAAGTAAATAGGAAGTAAAGTAAATAGGAAGTAAAGGTAGAAACCATGACTTGCTAGGCTAGCACTTCTACTAGGTCATGTTTTATACATATATACATATATATATAAATATAGATAGATATATATATATAAGACACTAATAAATAATTCTAAGTAGAGTAATTTTAAAAATAAAGGTAGATAAATAACCAGAAGCAGATGGTCATTAAAACCAAAGTTCTGTGATATGAAAAACTCTCCAAGAAATTAAAAGCTATTTAGGCAGAGACAACTCCTTGCCTCCAGCTCATCTAGACATCACCTGAAACACTTTCTGACACTTTCAAACACAAGTGCCAACAACCCGGCCACTTTCTCGGGAGAGGCTCGGGGGCTCAGCCTTCCTCCTCCAGAGGCGCTCCCCAGGCAGGGAGAGAGGAAGAGGGGAGAGAAGGGCGAGGGGTGTGTTTGGGGACAAGCTCCCGCCCCGCCGAGCACTCACTCCTGTAGTACTGATTCTTGGCCAGGAGGCAGCCGGCGGACGGGACGGAGGCCATGGCGGCGACTCGACGGGGAATCCGGCTTTCTCCGGGAGGAGCCTGCGGAGGAAAGGATAGAAGCTCTGTGCCGAGGGAAGGAGGTGCCCGGCGGGGGAGCGGAGCGCTGTCCCGTCGCTGCGGCTCACCTGCGTGAGGGCCAGCGGCCGTGCAGAGGCAGAACCCGTGCCCTGCTCTGCACCGAGCCTCTGAGGGGCCGCGGCCGCCCTTTATGGGACGGGCAGGCAGCTCCCCCCGCCCGGGGGTGGTGGCACAGGCGGGACGGGAGGGGATGGGAGGGGACGGAGCCCGTGGCCGCCCTGCACCGCCCGGGTCGGCCCGGGACAGCCCCGGCGGCTCCCGCGTCCCCGCAGCGGCCCCTCGGTGCCCGCTCCTGCCTGTGGTCCCGAGCACATCGCTGCAGTGGGGCCTGGGAGCTGCTGCGTTGAATATTCTCGTCCCTATGGGCAATGGGAAGAGCAGACAGGTGTCGGTTTGGATAAAGATTTTTGTTCAGAATCGCGAACGTGGCTATGCATATACACTGATTTCTTTAGTGAAGCCAAACGAATTATCTCCACTCTCACGGTAATGATTAAAACTGTGATCGCGTAGTCTTGGTAAAATTAAAATGAAGTCCAAGACAGATCACAAAACTACTTTTACATTCCCATGATAAATGCACAGCTCCTTTTCATTGCTGCAATCATATTGTATGGCAAAGCTAGTCCAACAGTGTGTGACCTCACCTTTCAGAACTGTCAAGAGAAAAAGTAACAAATAGCTTTGGCTATTTGGTTTGCTCCCGCTCCACAGCAAAACTTTTTGTCCTTTTTTTCTTTCCCTAGCAGGGGCTGTGGGTAAGAACACAGAGGTGAAGTGTGTGTGGTAGGATGTTACTGTCACATCTGCTTGAATAGTGAATTCTATCTCAAATGTTAAGGACATAGCTCATAATAGCTCTTAGCATATTTATCACAGTGTAAACCACACTGCAGGGAAACCACCTCTAAAACAGTACCCACACAGCATTTGTAACAGGCAAGCAGAGTGTGTTTTCATAGGCCTTTTTACTGATGTGCTGTCAGTCTTGACAATGTGGTGGTCTCTCCTGAGCAAAGACTGAAGGCTCATCACTGAGAAATCTGCAAGATAGACACAGGATATTCCTTGCAGATGACTTTATACCAAGCACTAACACCAGTTACCCCATACATTTATCCTGTTATGTGAAAAAACACTGTAAGAGTAGTAGTACTCACTGTTGCAGCTTCTTCTAATCAAGTTCCATTTTCAGTCTTGTTCCATTTGAAGGCAATAAATTTCTGCAACATCCCATTTGTTTTTGTCACCATAAATGCCCTCATACTGAGCACTCTGTTGAATTGTCAGATCCATTCCTGAAAGAGAGGAAGGATCTTCCCAAAGAGCCATAAGAAATGGTCTTCTTGGACTGTGAGGGTGGGCATTTGTAGTGATAGCATTGTGTCCTAGACAGAGCTGGTAACATTATCATTTATTGGATCTGCTTTTGTCTTTCAGCTTTAAAATCCTGTTTAAATGTTTTGGTAATGTTCATTGGTTTGTCAAGGACATTATCAGAAAAGCTGTTTAGGCTCTAACATGCCCATGGTATAGGCTTTGTATTTTACAAGGAAACAGACATAATTTTCTCTCTTGCAAGCCTCACAAACATCCATCCATTTCAGGGCCGTGCCAAAATACTCAGGAGCTGGGGAACACCAGGTCTGTAAAATTTTCAGTTGTTTCACGGCTGCATGTGTATAATTTGGCTTTATCATTTGGTATACATGCTCATCTACCACTTTTGGTTTAGAGCCTTTTTTAATGCACTGGAATAGAAAGGGCTTACTTAATGAGAAATTTTCCACTATTTCTCTCACTTAGTCTGTCATTATGTCCTATCTGTTGTATTTTCTTTTAGTAAGAATACAGCATCCTCTGAATGTAGAACTGCAGGTTTCCCAAGTGTTTTTTCTTGCATGGTCATTCTGGCAGACTGTTTCTAAAATACTGGCACAATTATTTTAAAGTATTGCTACAAAACCAAGGCAGGATGTTATCTTCAGCTAACAAGAGGGAATTCTGAGATCCAGAGGAGCCAAGATAAAATTTACCAAAAATCTTACACGTCTCATATGAGGGCTGTTTAAGACTTTATTTTTTTATAACTGTCCAATGCCATTGTTTATTTACCCACTTATAGCTGTCATTTACTTCAGATCCAGATTTAAGTACTCACTGTGTTGATAAATCAGATTCTCAATCAGACACTGAAAAACTTGGTTAGTGGCCACCTGCGATAAAGAAATTCACATAGCATCAATTACAAACTCAGGGGCAAGGTTGCTATTTAACTTTCAAGACAGCATTCAATTGCCTTAACCACTGACCCATTATTTTCTCCCTGAAAGCCTTGGCTGCATCACTTCTCAAATTCTGTCATGAATATGGAAGTAGTCCTATTAAATAATGCTATAGTCTCTTGAATATAACAAACTCAGTTCATATCCATGCTTTATCCAAGAAGAGGCAGGGGCCCTATGAAATAAATAATATATAAATAAATACATAATTCCCAATTTTGTAAAAATGTGTTTACAAAATGTACATTTCCAGCCCCTTGAATTAATAATACTATGACCTTAAAAATAGCATTAATATAACATTTGTGTATGCATAACTATTAAATAGAGGCTGTTTTGTTTGTGATCCCATGAAACATGGATACTTCTCAGAAAGTAACTTGAAATTAAAAATTATATCAATGCAACTGATTAAATGGATCAATCTCCCACTGTATTGTGCCAGGATTACCTGACATAACCTTTTATTGCACATTAAAAGCAAACCATCACTGTCACAAAAAGGAAAACAAACAAGCAGTCTATATTGAGTTATACTTTGAAGCTGACCTGTTAATTATTTACCAAAAATGTTTATCTAATAAACTTAACTACTCTTTCACTTCTTGGAACATCTGTGAGCCTGGTGCTTTCTGGGGACTTGCTTTGGACTTCCGTGCACTTTTATGACTTTTTTTTCACTTTTCCTTGCCACTTAGCCTTCTCTAAGAGTACTGTGGCATTAGAAATTCTACAGTGTTGCTTCAGAGCTGTGTCCTGTGTATGATTATATTGGTGCTCTGACAATGTTTAGAGCGATGTGAACAATTTGAGTGAAGGCAGCTTTCTGAATGCATATGCAGAAAGGTGCTGTTTTGGCACATGAGGGTTGAATATTCGCTCCCCACAAGCCTCTGGAAAAGCAGATTTTGCACCTTTTCATAAATCATAGAATCACAGAATAGTTTGAGTTTAAATGCACCTAGAAGGATCATTAAGTCCAGCTGTTAAGTGAATTGCACATACAGGGATCGAGCCCACAACCTTGGCATTATTAGCACCCTGCTCTAACCAACTGGGCCAATCTCAAAATTAATCTTATTACCCATCCACAGCTAAGATGTCATTTCAATTTTTTACAGAAATTATACATCACTCTTTTTTTAAGGGAAGTGTGTACCAGTTCTCCATAAGAAGACCAAATTTCCTTGAATTTTGTTAATACATCCATTTTGTAATGGATGTATTGACATTTTTAGAGAACTTTCAGAAACATTTCCTTCATGGATCTCATGGATTAGTAACTCTAATTATTCACTATTTATCTCAACAAATTGCTTTGCATACCTAGTCTGTCAAATTTTGAAAAGAGTCTATAAAAGAGGCTCGCATTAAAGAAATTTCATAGTTCCACTTTGTGAAGTAAAAAAACTTTGCCGTGCAAAATTTACTTATCAAAACCTGTTTAGTTTGTTAGCTGCTTACAAGGACCAGTGCCATGACTTACTTTTTCCATTCATTTGTTTTACTTTTCAAATATTCCTCCAAGCCAAACAGCTCAGCAGAAATGCAGGGCTCATCTATCAAAAACAAGAGGAGTTGAGGTATTGATGGCAGTGTGAGAATTATATAAATGGCAGAGTGAGAGGTGGCAGGGGAATGGAAATTCATATTGTATGTAGCCTGCAAGATACATGGAGCCATAGAGCTGCTGGGGAGATTCTGAGCACAGAAGGGACAAGAAAAATTTGTCTTCACCACTGCAGTGTGTGACACCACTGCAAATCAACCGCTCTGTAGTAATGACCACTCCCAGTAATGAGCTGATAGTTTACTGAGCTGTGACACTTTCTTTCATTGTTTTTATTTTTGATCTTTACTACAAATGTGAATATAAATTTGACAAAAAACAAAATGAAGCAACACCTTTGATGAAGAGAAAAAGATTTCTTTTTCCTGACCATTTAAGATATTGGATGAGAGAATACTGAAAGCAAAGGGTAGCTACTGATCTCTGGAGCACATGGAGTACACCTCTGAATGATGCATATTGCCAAAAATGTCAGCAAAAGGAGGGAAAGCACATACTTTTACATACAAATTGCATGGCAAAAACACTGAGAAAGACTGTACATTTCTAAATTGTTAGTACATCTTTGTGCATTTACTGTGAAATGACAGTTTTCAAAGGCTAAAAGTTACAAATTTCTCTATATTCAGTCCAATTCATGTCCAATGCAGCCCTACACTCACACAAAAACAAAGACATTTTAGCATTTGTCACTTTAGTTTTATCTTAGCTTTTAACTAAAGCCATTTTTCTTTGAATCCATATGCAACAAGCTGTACAAAGTTCTTCCATCAAGCTACATCTTTTACATCTTTCTCAGAAGGATTATCAATACTTGGACTTTTTGTTACTTTTGTTTAACAAGTATTCTGAAGAAGAAGATATAAGCTCCCAGTATCACCAAATATAAGGATTAAAAATTGTATTCCTACAAAACAGAATACGTAATTGATTGAAATGTAACTGAATGAAGCGAGATTGAAACATGTTTATATTATGTTTATATTATACCTTTTTATTCTGTCCCTGGAAATTTATTGATCTATAGAGATGAGAAATTTGGCTAGTTATTCAATTTCACATCCATTACTGAGATGCAGGGCCAAATTGCATATTTTTAATACTCTTGTCCATTTTGGTTAAAACATTTTACTGAATAGCATCCACTTTTTCCAATTGCTGTAAAGAGTTCTGAGCATTTTGATATACACCCACAGACTCATTTCGCATTCACTTCTGTACCTGCTCTCTCTCTCTGTCCTTGCAGGTAGAATGGACTCAGGCTCGCCAATTTGAGCACAACCTGTCACCTCTGCAAAGGCATCCTAGAAGGCTGTAGTAGCCCGTCATGCCCATCACATTCCTCAGCACTGAGACAAGCTGGCATGCTCATTTCTTTACTGGTTGTTCTTGTCACCAGGCCAGATGCTCAGAATGGAGCAGCATGAGGTGCAAAAAGAATCAGGGAACTTGTGAATAAGAAGAACATATTCATAATTTTGCAGCTGGAAAATTTCCCATTAACCTAGCAACAGAGCTAGCCCAGGACAACACAGAGCTGAACTGTTCCAAAATTAAGAAGTCAAAGTCTGCTTTTACAAGCTTTCTTAGAGCAAACTGTATATCCTGAAGGTGTGGCAGACTTACATCTACATGGTGAGGTTGTGACAGCAACACCTGAAGAAACATTAAAGCCTTAATTCACTCACAACTCCCTCCAGCATGCAGAGGAGGAAGGCTGGCTGTGTCAGACTTATCACACCAGAATGTCAGGTCAGATCCTCAGTTCATTATGCTTGTTGTTTCCTTATTCTCTCAAAATTTAACCAGTTGACCTCAGAAGTGCAAACACTATTAGGACTGATCAGGGACTCTGCCATATTTTCTAGACTCCCACACACTTAATTTCACCTGAAATCAGAGTTTAAATATGCTTAGTACCATTCTTTGGCCCTGAAGACAACTGTTATGAAATGGCCAACAGGCACGCTGTTTTATAGTGCAAAATAAGATGTTTACAACCGAAATGATGAAGAATTCTCTCTTGCTTGTGTTAAAACCCAAGCTGCTTGGCAGTTTTTTGGGAAAAAGCCAGGGAAAGCCCTAAGCCATTCCAGGACATTTCTAATTATCTTAATAGAATGGACAATCATGTTCTGTCTCCTGTCAAGGTTCCCTGGCATTAATTCAAGGGTTAGTTAACTTAATGTGATGTCACCGGTGCCCAGTGTAAGATCCAGTCCAATAAGCTGGCAGACAAATGACTCTGCTAGGCATCCATTTGAAATCCTACCATGTTTAACATTTGGGTGTAGATGGCTAATTAGGGTCCAGTTATTGCATTTCTTTAGATCTTAATGGATCTAATGCAGGGGCAGTTTCCATCTCCACAGATGCTGCTGGCAGGAAGTCTTTCTCTGAGGCTTCTGCAAAGCTGCCTCCACACACAGAGTGCCAAGTCTTTTAGCACAGCAAAGGCTAGAGCACAGTCCCATTCACTCCACCAGGGAGGGCCTTCTGCTTTAAATATGCAACATAAAAAAGAGGAGAACAGGCAATGCCAATCTCTGTTTCTGTGACCATTTAGGAGCAAAAAAAAAAAAAAACCAAAAAACAGGAGAGAAAATAGCCAGACATGCAACTTCTTTGGGAGACCATTCTTCCCAGTCTCAATCCTAGCTGACACCATTGCTGATCCTCTAAGCATGACATACTGACACTGCACTTCAATTTACCCTATGAGAAATAAAAGGTATCCAAGCTGAGCTCTTCACAAGGTAAAATTGCCCAGCATCCCAGCAGAATTTTCTCCAAATATGAACTCATCTCACTGGCAATGAAGGCATGGCTGGCAGCATTTCTTGGAGCTGAGGAAAGATAGTAAGAGCTTCTTACTCCCATCAAACTGTCAGGTGGATGCAAGTGGTTATTCTGTGTCAGGATATACTGTTTACATTCCCACATGGGAATCTGAGGCCGTAGTCACTGCTACTGAACCACTAGAATTACAGGCTTGAAACAGTATTAGTACTGTCCAAGAAACACAGAAGAGGATGAAATGAAATGAAATGAAATGAAATGAAATGAAATGAAATGAAATGAAATGAAATGAAAATGAAATGAAATATGGCAAGGAGTCCTTTAATCCAGAGTTTCTTAATCTGTAGGATGTATTTTGCCAAGGCACTAGCAAGAAGACATAAATAAACCATTCTCACAACAGTGTTACATTGAGTGCATCAAAGAGACAGAAATTTACTCTAAATGAGACCAACCCAGTTGAGATGTGTTGCTCCAATCTTCTGCCTCTTATGACACAATCTGCCCTGACAAGTGTTTGTCTACTTCCCATGATGCTGAATCATATCAAAATTGATGAAGAATCAGAGGACTGGTCACTGATGTTCTGCTGATGGGAGGGAAATCTCCTTCAGGTAAATGAGAGTCTGTTCACATTGGTGATGCTACAGATAACTCTCATCAGAGTGACTAGACTTGACTCTGAATACAGCTGCTAGACATAAAACACCTAGTTCCCTGACTTTCACTTTTTTTATAGTTTAAATAATTCCCATATTTTCAGAAGTTTAGTCGATTTTTTTTCTAACAAATGAGAACTGAGGCCCACATGCAACCTTGAAATTTCAGGAACACAAGTATTCTTGTAGTATTATTTTATTGGCTAGGTTCATAGTAGGTTTTCCTAGCAAATGCCGATATTGAAAAACCAAACTTTGACAAGAATCTAAAGATTCAAGTTGATAATGCAGTCAAGTTTGATACACTTTAATGAAGTTTTCACATTATTTTCATTTGGTCAGTGTTCTGTCTGCATCTTATCACTGGATCTCTTGTCAAGGGTTGAGTTTATCTACTTTCTGATTTACCAGTGAAAATAGTGATAGGCAGTTTTTCATTTATCTTCATCCTACTGAAGTACAATTTTGAAATAGTTTTACAAGGATCAGTCTCAGGCATGAGGAGTCTGATCAGACAGAAAGTGAATAGCCCATTTTCCTCACCCTGCTTAAATTCAGGTTTTTTTTCCTCTCTTTTGCTTGCACTGCAGTTAACTGCAATTTTCTCAAGTAAATTCAAGTCCAACAGATCCTTCATACATTTTGAATTGAAAGTATTTCACACTTTCATTGCCAGTTGACTTTTGGTAGAATACTGGAATTAGCTGTAATCAAAAGGTACACTAAATAGTTATGTATGTGATCTGTGGTTATGATTACTGCTAATTTTTCCCTCCATTCTTCCTCCTGTTTCCTATCGTGCATCTGTGACAATACAATCTAGTCTCTTTGAAGAATTTTGTTGAGCAAAGCAAGTTATAGCAGACTGCAAAATTAGTGATCACCAGAACTGCTTATGCATCAAAGCTACAAAAGGTATTGTAGAACACATCAAGTTCATAATGAAACAGAGCAAGAAGGTGAAACAGTTACTCCAATAAAACTGTAAACAATTAATTGATGGTTAATAATTGAAAATGTTCTAGAGGGTATGATACAGGACATATGTCTGTCTTTTGCAAGAGTAAAAGGAGCTGTGAAAAGTGCTGGATTAATTTCACATATCACTGCAGAAGAAATGCAGAGAATAGATTGTTTGAACTCAGCAGGAGAATCTTGAAACATCTAGGACTGTTTTATGCAAATCTGACAATGTCACTTCCATTTGGTTTATCTCATTTACCTTCAATTAGACTTTCCAGCAGCTCAGAACCTCTATATCAGTCAAGAGAGAAGAGTTTATAATTGGCTACAAGCGTTCATATTCACTCCTTTGCCTTGGAGAAAATAAACTGCTGTCAGCAGTTTAGGGTGGTTATCAATCCTGCAACCGTGGTCTTAGGTTGTCCTCACTTGTTAATGCAGCAGCTGCTGCGACCCTGAGACAGAACTGCTGCCACATGATATTTGAGCAACCCACTTTAGGCCCTTTCAGGACTGCCAAAAAGCTACTGGCCTGCAGTTTGAGAAATATTTGTTGAAAAGAACAGTTTTCCATTCTACCTCTAGTTTTCTTATAAGTCACCTTTGGGAAAAAGTAGTTCTGTGTGGCTGAAAGAGCTTTGGTATTGGAGCTGGGTCATGCACAGCAAGGTTAAAGTCAGGCAAGCTGCCAGAACAAAGTCATTTTTCTCAGCATTGGCTTCAACTCTCACACATCTGCTCTGTAATTCACCAGCTTGGTGCTGTCAGCCTTTGGAAGGATCAGTGCCTGAACAGAATACAAGACAACTATTTCTAAATACTTCTGAGGATCTGGGTTCAGGTAATGTTTGGTTTAACAGCAGAGCTCCATCTCTGTAATTTCATCTGGGTGACTCAGGGATGCCAAACACCTGAAGTTATCTTTATGAATATTGTTGGAGAGATTCATTCCCAAAACCCCACCCTTTTTAAAATTTTATTACATAAAATCTTGAAACTTTTTTTATAATGGATTTTTTTCTCCAAACTAGCTTGTTAAACAAAATATTCACAAATAAGAGCAGCTCAGATTCAATAATTTAAATCTTTAGGCATATTCTTTTATGCACAAGTTGCAATATTCAGAATTTCAGGCACATGTGGACAAGATGGTTCTGCATTAATCAAAGCAGGCACATAGAGCAGGGGCAGTTAGTCAGCAATAAATTAAAAGCCAACAAGAACAAGTCCTATCCTCAAACATTCACATTTTGCACATAATTACTGTGATTTTGTGATTTATATCACAGATAGAGTTTTCTATTTTTTTATTTTCTGAAAGTGTAATACATATAGTAGAGGCATAAAATGGCATCTGAACCAAACAACATTTCTGAATATAAAAGTGGTGTTTCTGATACAATTCATAACCTCATTCATTTTAATTGTTACCCAGTCCAAAATTATATCCTTTTCTATTACACCATAATGACTTCTTTAATTTGCCAGAAGTACAAAAAAGGAGAAAAAAATATCAGAAAATCTTACTGCAGAATTTCAGTTTTCTCCCAAAATATAGTTGCAAAATATTTTTCTAATAGAAATTTGTATTAAAGTGGGAGAGATGTTGTGGTTTTGAAATTGATGGGAACTTTGATAGTTCTGTAATGGATTGTATTTCGTATATTTTAAAGGACTCTGTCATTTTCCTTGACTCATTTATTTAGGGCTCCTTAAATGAATTATTTAAACTCAAGCACTTAATCCACATCAACACTTTCATTTATGTCACAGTTAAGTAAGCTCAGTAAGCTCAGAAATTGGGAGTAAATAGTGTCATTTGGCCCTGTCACCCCCTCACTACAAACACTGGAGCTCGAATCCAGGAGATTGAACTGGTGCAGGTGTCTGCCCAAGGATCAGGGATCACAAGAATCACCGGGGTGGCCCTGGCAGCACCTGAGAAGCACAAGAGTGCCTGTGAAGCAGCTGTGTTATCAGTGAGTGAACACCTCTCCCTGTGGTTTCCCTGCTGTACTATTCCAGGTAGTAAATGAAATTTGGCTCACCTTGTTCTTTGCACTGGCAGCAGGCTCAGCTTGGAAAGGAGCATCTCTTGGCTGCCCTAGGGCTCCAAATTCCCCCTTCTGTAAATTTGCATCTTGCCAAATGATCATTAAAATAAATTTTTTCATTTTTGGTCTTTAAGCAGAAAAAGGCACATTCTTAATACATGATTAAAAGAACTCCCTTTTTTTCATTATTATTTTTTACTAAATGGAAGATCTGAAAGCAAGTATTTGAACCTTATGAATTCTGTAATGTCATTTGGAAATGCACCATTATCACTGGCCTTTTATATATGCACATATCTGAGCTAGGTGGAAATCTGAGAAAGGCAGCTATTTACTTGTTCAGCTGTTTCTTTCATGGATCTGCAGTGCTGCAAGACAAGCAGGCAGAATTAACCCCTGTCAGCACCGTTCCCAGGAGCTCAGGAAGGAGGCTCAGGCTGCAGTGCCTGGTCTGTGTCTGCAGTTCCCTTAATTTGCCACAGACATGTTGTGCTCTGCCAAGGATGAAGTCCTTGAGGCCGTGACTGCAACCATGCAAGCTCTTCTATCTCCTTTGAAAGATGTCTCTTGCTCCTGCACAGACCTACAGGACCTGTAAGGTCACTGCCTGCTGCTGCCTTACAGCATCTACCCTGTGATCACTCTATTACAGCAAGCTACAGCTTGTGACAAAGGACAACAGAGGTGGCAAAAAGCTCCAGGTATCCTCCAGATTCATGAACAGTAAAACCCATCTTCCCAGATGGTTTCTGGAGACCACTCAGCTTCTGGATCTCCTTCACTGTGCTCTTCAAAAGTTGTGCCAACACCAAATGAATGTCTCATTTTCTGATATACTAAAAGCATGCCAGATGCACCATCAAACTCAGTTTTGTCAAGTCCTAATAGCTCTGGATATGCATCATGAGCCCCTCCTGGTGCTGGTTTTTGATCCCATCTCAGAAACTGCTCAGTGCTGGAGAGGTATCACACCTGCTTCTCTTTCCACTTTCCAAGTCTAGAAGTGTATGGGCATTTTTCCTTGAAAGCTGTTTCTGCCAGACTGCTTTAGAGCCATAGCACAGCAGTCTGGTGTTAGTAAAGCTGCTGTGGCTGCGGATGCAGTGAAAGTCTGCAGGACACTACCCACTGCTGTTTTCCTGTCTGGTGAAAATCTACACCATCCTGGACATCTTTGCTGTGTTCAGAAGGCAAAGCACACTCAGCTGTGCTATGTGGGATGTGATGATGACATTTTTGCCTGCTCAGTGTTCCCTGGGCAAGGCCAGTGCTTAACACACTCTCGTGGGCTGAGAACCCAGAGGCAATGCATGCACACATGACTGAGCCATGCATACATCTGCTACAGGTAGAAAATCTGAAAATGAGCATGACAGACTCTATTATCTTTATTTTTCTTGTTTCCAGGTCTGCATACATAAAATAAAAAAGCCAGTATACCCATTTAGTATAATCTATTAAATTTTTTTGACCAAATCAACACCTGTAGCAGGTGGAAATATCATTTTTTCAAGTTTTTAATACAGTTTGACAGGTAAGACTATGAAAGCAGTAGCTCATTATTTTATATTTATGAACCAAGCTGAGATTCTATAATATCCTGTCCTGATGTGATCTATTGTTGTACTCTTATTTCCAGCCACTTTTATCTGACTGCTGCTGGAAATTCTACCCATAGGTACTGATGCGTTGCCTTTGAATACAATCACATATTGTTGCCTGTTCTCTCAGTTTGATTTATTTTGGGTGATAAATGAACATCTTGAGGCAGTCATCAGACTTTAATGTGACTGAACAGATCGTAACTGAAAATCACAATTTTCCTAGAGCACTGTTGAAGAGCAGCCAGTCATTTCACATTACCCATACACTGTTGGCTGTTTACTGGTTCTCTGCAACATGCACTAGAATCCTGTTTGCAGTATTTACAGTACTATTCACATATTTTACTATTAATGTTTTATGAGCTACCAGCAGCAGGAAAAAAAATTTACTCACAGAGCATGTGATACTGGGAAGAATATAGAAATGGATCACAGTTACCTATACACATCCAAAAATATACTAAGTTGCCTGACATACTATGAAAGCTAAAAAATCCTTTGTAGCTGCACATTATAACTTTTTAACTTTGTTTTTTTTTTTACTTCCTGAAAGTCTCTGCAGAGCCTCAGGTGTGAGAAACACTATACTTTATCTTGCAAGGCTTTTTTAACACAGCTTTCTGTAGGTCATGTTCTGCTGTTACATTGATGTAAAACTGTTCCTGACAAAGGATTCATTTCTGATTTATAAGACTGGAAATGTTCTATCTCTTTCCTCCCCTCATTTCTGTCTTTGCTTTCCCTTGCCTTTTTTCAGCTTTACATTGAGTTTAAGGGCTAGTAAATAATTTCATTCAAGCTTCTGTACAACATCAGCCACAGGATATTCTTCTCTGCTGAGCCCAAAGACTTCACTCTGACTGAATAATATCTTCCAGGAAACGCCTGATCTCATTTTGAAGGCAGCAAAAGAGGGAGACCCTGCCACTTCTTTGCCAGCCTGCCTGCATTTTCCTGTAATCTCAGTTTTCCTATTTGCACAATAGCATCCAAAATGGTATCTTTTGTTACTTTTGGTCTCTGTTGATTGTTAAGCCCATGTAGGGTTCTAGTAAAGCTGATACACAAGAAAGGAGCCTTTCCTATTCTAGCAATCACATCAGCTAAAGTAGCAGCTGATTTTAACAGAATTTATTTAAAAGAGCAAAATTTTCTGGCTGAGTTCTGATACAACAGAATAAGCATGGTCAGCTTCCATGAGAAAAACTTTTCAGAACTTTCCTGTTTCCATAGGAATCCCACCAGAGGGCTCTTCCCCGGCAGTAAGCCCAGTACCACTGCAGGCTCTGCACTCTGAGAATTATGGGCTGCACCAGTGACTTCTCTGCTGGGACAGGGCTGTAGGGCTCCACGGGGACAGGAAGGAGCTTAGGTTGTACATTTGTTCTGTACCTCTAGTGCTCAGCACAGCAAGGCATCCTTTGTGCCATTTGATTCATCTCATAAAGGATTCCTGTGAACTTAGCTCTTCTGTGTGGCAATCCCTCTGTACCACTGGAACTCCAAGTTAGCCCCTGTATCAGGAGTTTAAAACTTACACTGTCCTCACAAAGGTTTTGAACTCTCAAAACTACATATTTTGAAATATGATCCTTTGTACCTACTTGGTACTGGTTTTACTAGTATGAGATAAAAAGCAAGACTTTATTGTAGTCCTCAAAAGTTGAAATCCCTTGCTAGGTCCACCCTATCACCTAGCTGATGCTTGATAGTTTTCTGTTGAGCTATTTATGCACCCTTTTTTTCTGATAAGTATATTTATTTTTGCCACAGATACAAGGGAAAGGCTGGCATTTTCTACCACTTTTGATGGAAAAAATGTTCTTATACCAATATTTGAATTTCTTTAGTTATTGTCTTTGCACCTCATTCAGAAGAAAGTCCTGGAACAGAGTTTCACGTGTCAAAATCCATAAATTTCCGCTAAATTAATTTAAAACTATACAAAGGATAGAAAAACCAATTGTGTATGTATGACCTTCTGCCACAAGCAGATAGATCTTCAGGGGAAACCATTTGTTACCATGCCTTGCTTTGAAACCATCCTGGGCTGCTGTTGAGAAGTATTTTTCACTGCTCATGCTTCCTTAAGTCAGGAAACAAGGTAAAAAATATGGTGAAGATTAAACTCGGTATGGACTCTGCTGAGCCTCTTTAATGAAGTAACTTTCAAAGACACATGTGGAAGAATGTGAAGAACCTGCTGAATTCTTGTTGCAACATACATCTTTTTTGTAGTTTGGTCTATAGATCCTATTTGCAGTTACTTTATGTTTTATGGAGTGGCTGAAAATGATATGATTGTAATTATGAGAAAATCTGTTTGGAAGGTGAAAGGACTTATGTTTTGCATAGCTTATAACTTCTTGTGTAAAATATTTTTATTTTATTTTGAGCCAAACCTTGAATGATGGTTCTCTTGCATCAAGGACTGCTGCTCTAGTCCCTGGAATCAATTCAGTTGGAGAGAGACTAAACTGGTGAGGAAGTTCAGAGTATTGCTCCATCTTTCAAAAATGTGTTCAAAACAACATCATGTACTTTTCAGCTGCAACCTCTCCTGCCTCTCTTCCCAGCATCAGGTGAATGAGATACAGGGGATTGCTGGAAGAACCAGAGCAAATATGTATTAGAGTGTCTGGAAGCACAGCGTGCCAAGTTACATACTGCGCTGCTCAAAGTCCACTGGAATTCTGATAAACAGGAAACAGCACTAACATTACCCTGAAAATCCCTGTTCTTCAGACATAAACAACGTTCTGCTATCTGCCCAGCCTTCTGTGAGTCATCTCTACATAGTGCTCTTTAAGGAAAACTTGACTTGACTAAAACACAGTGTCCAGTGAATCTCAAACTAATAATGAATACATGTTCCATGAGCTTTTGTAAATTCTTATGTAAGTCACTGGCAGTGAAATGCTCTGCCCCAGAAACTAATGAGATGGGCTGACAGGCTTACAGGTGCCTCAAGGCTTTGCAAGGCAGTCAGGATGGCCTTCCCATTCTGTGGAACAAACTCAGGACCAAAGTCTTGCCTGGGCATGAGTGTCAGCCCAGAGCGCAAGGCCAGCTCAAAGCCTATCTGAATACTCATCCACACTGGCAAAGCTTTGCACTTCAGGCTGTTGTACACAAGGCTTTACTTAGGCTGGCAGATTAGGGGACAGTTTTCAACTTGGATGCTGGTGATGCTCATCTGGAGAGGGGAGTTCGTGTGGTCCCTCTGCTAAAACTGCCATTTTCTATACTCCAAACCATCTCTGCCCATCTCTCAGCTTTTTTTGTTTATGTTCCTTAGAATTAAACCCTGTCAGTATTATTCAAGTAGGGTAGTTTAAGACAACCAGTCAGTAAAGTCAAGCCCTAAAAGAATATCATCCTGTTTCTGCTGAACCACATATAGGAGGAGTAACAGGAATAAATTGGTTCATCCTATTTTATATTTCCAGCCAAGGTATTCAGCTGCCTTGATATGAAATAGCTCAAAAGAAAATTTTGTCCATTTAAGATATGTAACAGTGGAGTTGCATTCAAAAGATCTGTGTCAGCAGCTCCTTGTTTCAAGCTTTCATATTAAAAAACATGATAAATGTTATTTTATGCCTGTATGTTCAAGCCAAGCAATTTAGGATGTTTAAAAATGAATACAGATTGAAAAGCCTTTGATAATGCAAAGCTCAGCACTGTGGATTTCCTTCTGCTCCTTTATATGCGCTGCCAAAATATTTGCTAACCAGCTGTAACCTTTACCCCAGTTTACTGGGTACTAAAATAGACTGTTGTGCTGTAGATGTGTCCCTCTGCTTTTAATTTGCTGTTCACGTATACTACAGCATGTAGTAACCAAGAGCCTTTTGTAGGGCAAAGGTGACCCAAAGGAATACATTGAAAACAGCGAGAGGAAAACATCGAACGTTGAATCCTACGTGCAAGCAACATCCTCTGACATTTAGTGAAACCCAGGTTCAGATTTCTGAACAGAATACTCATGATCCTGAATCATATCTAAAGTATTTTCTATGCAATCTCTTTTTTTTTTCTTTGCTACAAACTCTCTATATTCTGATTTAAATTATAAGCAAGGAATTTGAATGTGTATTAAGCTAACATGCTTCAGGACCTCACCACCACTATGAGGAAAATGAATTATTCTGATTTTGCATTCTTTAATGCAGCTTAGAACAGTTTAAGCCCTCATGAAAATAGGCAAAACAAGCTAGGATATTTTTCTTGGTATATATTAATAATAATAATATACAGACCAAATGCTAATTCAACTAAAATCCTCTTGATCAGGTTAAATGAAAAAAAAAAGGCTTCAGGGAAAAGTCTTATAATTGTAATTTGCAACATGCAGTACCTTTTGTCTAAGGGTTTTATAAATATTAAAAGCCAGAATGCAATACATCATTGTAGTCTTGGCTAAAAGGAGTATTTGCCCTCAAACAAAGAGTCGAGGTCAAAGCCACAATTTCAGAATTCAGGACTCAACAACCATGTCCCAAAAGACCAGTAAGAAAAGGAGCCATTGCAGACTGGACAAGGTTGCCCAAAGGTAGCAATTATAGGCTGCATCAGGCTGCAGAACAAATGATCTGCACCATCCTGATTATCCTGCAGATTGAGAAGGCATTAAGCATCATTGTATTGCAAATTCCTAATTACATTCTGCCTCATGCAAGGCTCTTTGTCTCTGTGGCTGGAAGCCACAGTTTAGGCTTTTTTCTCTATTTTAGTCTTCTTAACATGTTTTTCACAGGAAGCCAATGGGATGTGTCTCAAAAATATATTGTTTTAAGAATGTGTACGTTATGGGATTCCTAGCAACATGAAGAATACCAAACCTCTGTGGATTTTATGGCTTAACCAAGTTTGTTGATATTGGATTTAAAGCTCAGAAAGAGCACATCTCTGCTGCTGGAAACACTGGGAGAGTTCCGTCCTTAAATTATTTTCTATGGTTCAAAAATTCTCACATTTTGATTTTCCCTAAGTGCCCGTGTAAGTCTTTGTAAAATACCATGTTGTAGCAACAAAATTTTCTCTTAATGTGGTCTCTCTGTATTTATGTATTCTAACACATACACTCCACCTTAAAACTAAATGCTGAAAAGTCACACATACATATATATAATTTAATTATTCATAAATACAAGTGACATTTAAGAAATTTACCATAAGACTGAAATCAGCAAGTTGCCAGAGGAAAGCAATGTACTTTTCAGAAAACAAAAAGAAAACCACACTCTTCTTCCTCAGCCTTCTGCCCAGATGTCAGAGAGAAGAAAGATGCCAAACTCATAAGGAATGGTTTTCTTACATATAGAGATGACAATCTTCTACATTCATAAAATATACATGTTCTGACGGGAAAATAAATCTACTCATTGAATTATAGAATAGTATAATTTGCAAATGTTTGAATGGTTATATTTAAAGCACTGAGATAGACTGCTTCTGTGTACAGCAGGTGTTTTTCTGTTGTCTCTTACATGTCTATCAATACAGAGTTGTTTTTAGACTTGTTCAAGAACAAAAGAACAGAATCCAAAGGCTAAAGACATTATATATGTAAGTGTTATCTCAAATTTTTCCAATTTCTTTAAGAAGCTTTAGAATCCTACTGCAAACCATGAGTTTTGTTTTCATTATCATGTCATGTATTCAAAATATTGATGTATGCACAGAAGTAAAAGAGATACTGTAAGTGTTCTGAAAGAAATGTGTATGCCTGTGCATGTCTCACAGTTCTACCTAGCTCATTACTTGATTTTTATTTTATTCAGTTGGGGGGATGGGGATTCTTTGGCAGAATAATGTGTTCACTGTTTTAATGTGGATGCAAGCATAAAAGCTGGAAAATTAATTGTTAGGACAAAACCTGCTGACTCAACCGCTCAGCAGTATTTCTTGTTCTTAAAATTCTCTTGTATCAGCACATAGTTTTATGACTCATATAAACTATAATGGATGAAGATTAAGATTAGATTAGAGAATGTATTAAACCTAAATTTGTGTACTTTTCTAATATTTTAGTTTATCTTTAATATTAAGGAAGGGTGAAGTCTCAAATTTCAATCATATGTGAAAGATTGTACCACTACCCTCCAACTGAGATTGGTTAGAAACACAGTGAAAAAAGCAGAAAAGAAGATAAAATGTCAGGTGAAAGAGAAACATGTTTGAACTAAATTCAACTTTTACCGATGTGGGCACATCTACATGGGGACATCAGTGTGATAGGTCTAACATCCACTTTCTTCATACTGTACATTAAGACTGAAAGAATTTGCCCCATACTTAATGTCAAACCAGCTGCATCACACAGAAGTACTTTTGGGGCTAACATATGAAATGAGATTTTTGAGAAGTGATGTAATGTATGAAATTAGAGGGCATTACCATTCATGCACAGAGATCCTCACTCATTCTTCTCCTGGAGGCCTTGTTCCTTTAGGAACCCACTTGTGCATGGACTCACTAACTAAAGGAACCTCATATCCAAGATCTAGAGTTTCTTAGGAGTCAGGGTGATTGGCCTTACCTCTGTGCAAGGCTCTGCAGCTAACAGGCCCCTCTAGGCACCAGGCTGTCTCCATCTACAGCCTTGTGCTGGTGCCATGCATCATATTGCATCTGAGCTCCTGCCAGGTCACCCAAGGCACATTGTGGTCTGATTTCTCTGCTGTCACCCACAGAGCTCCATAACTGGGTCAGAAAAACAGAGAGATGTATTTTAATTGGTCAGCCTGCTATTCCTTCATCCCTGATGTTCTGCACATGCCTCCTTCCTGCACAGACAGTTCTTATGGAGCAGCTCATCAATGCCATGCCTGACTCCTGACTTGGCTCACACTAACCTCCCCATGCAAGCAGTCCTTTAGTATTAAAAAAGGCAGCTCTGGAAGGGGGTGAGCTTGCTCTGGTTGTGTTATGAGCTAACTCACAGACCAGAAGGCTCAATAACCCTGCCCTGCTACCATGATCCATCACACGTGGCTACTGAATGCCCACTCTGTGGCCAGGGCAGAGGGAGAACAGGGTCTTGGTGTGCTTGTCTTCTGGGATCATAGCTAAAAGTAACCCCAGGGAAAAGTGGTGGGGACACACCAGCAAGGTTTAAATGAACACTTTAGTTTTCTGTTCAGGAACTTGTACTGATAGATAACTCATTACATGAGTTTAACTGGACAGGCCTCCCAACATTGCCAAATTTGGGAAAACTGTGTGGCCCATGTCACAGTCTCCATGAACTCCTAAGAGTGTTCTGCTCTTCTGCAGCGCATTCTTGTTGCAAAGAGAAAGGGAATAAACCTCTTTTTCTAATCTTGATTGAACACCAACAGGAAAAGAAACAGGGTCTTGCACTGCAGCCAGAGATAAACTCTCTAATGGAAAGATCATTGAGTAATGAAGACTGCCCAGGGAGCTATAGTGTCTGCCTCACTGGGGTTTTTTTTTGAGCAGGACATAACACAGCCATCTGTCAGAGATGATTTATATAGAGCTTATTCTGCCTTGGAGCAGGGCATAGTCTGACCGACCTTTTTGGATCCCTTCCAGACCAGTTTTCTGTTATTCCCCATGCGAAGATGCTTGTATAGATAGGAAGTATGCTTTTACACATCGTATTTCTTCAGTACTCAGGGGGAAAAACCCTTATCTCTTATAATTTATCTGTTTCCTGAAACCAATTCCATTTCATTAGGTGTGATTACAGTTTAATGCACATTTATTCATCCTGTATGTACCGTATTCATATATATATATATAAATTCATCTGTAACTCTGAAGTACTGGAACATAGTCACCTTTAGCTTTCCCTTTAATCTGAAGTTCACAGCTCTGCCAGAGTCTAGGATTAGGACTCTGCCCAGATCTGTCCAAACTGTAAAGGTGAAAGATAGAGCTGATCATCTACAGAGATTATTGTTTACATGTTGTTATCTGAAGCTGGCAATTAAAGCCAGGCTGAAATATAAGAAAAAGCTGTGGCACAGGAAAACAAGAAAAAAGCAGTGCACAAGCAGATTTCTGTAATGGCTGGCTGATCGCTGCCACATGATGGAGTGCAGCATCTTTGCTGATGACCCTGTTTTTCTCACCCACAGCCATGTAGAACCCAGTGATTCAATAGGTCATCTTAAATTGTTTGCCCTAACTGCACAGTGAGATAGGCAAAGGCAGATTATTTCAAGCTACTTATATCTAATGTTGTCAGAGATATCTTGAAAGCAAAAATAAATTCTGTATTAATGCATAGTACCTTAGGCACCATGTCCAATTCATTACCTTCTTCAAAGGGTTTTTTAATGGAAATTATCAGTTTCTATTGACTGATTAATAATCCAGTCTCTGCTTTTCTCTTTTGTTCACAAATTAGCTTGTGTTTGACATTTAATACGTTCTCCTTTATGTTACCCAGAACATCTTTTGAAAAACTAGTAAGAATCAGATTTTGCATGCTATGCAGGTGCTATTTTGTAAACAGGATACCCTGGCAGATTCTTCTTGTGCCATTGAAATAGTTCTAACATGCTGACAAATTATTTGACTACTTTATTTTAATTTAACTGTGATCCACTAACACCAACGGCTTATGAGACATCTAGTGTAGACCTCCCCATTATTTATATAATTAACTAGGTGTATATGCATGTGCATATGTATGCTTAGAATTTAGGAAAGTCCTTTTTTATGCCTTTCTTCTTGAAAATCCTGGAAAGGGGGCAAAGCTGGGCTAATTGGTGTGTAATGATTCATAGCACTAGCTGAGTTATTAACTTCAGTCCTTACCAAAATACTATTGTTTTACCTTTTTCCCCATTATCTCATCTGACTGTAATGAGACCTTTTCATTTTCTTGTCCTTGATATAGAGCAGAGCTGCTGAGGTCAGGAACAATCTTCTCCTACTGCAGACCAAAGAAAATTACAGCATGTTCTAATACTTGTTCATTACTGTTTGCTCTTGCTCCTTCTCCTGCCCAAGTTTGTATCAGGTCCTGAGCTCCTCGTCTCGAAGGCTCATGATACTTGATGTCAGTGGGAGAAAAGAGAGAGCCTGTTTCATGTGCATGACCCATTCTGGAGGGCATGTCATTTAAGGTGAGCTGGTAAATAGAGAGGGATCCCTGGCTGCACAGCTATAAACACACAGGACCAGGCCTGGTTTCTGGGAAAGAGCATAGCGTGCTTTCTAACCATGGCATGTGGATGTGCCTTCTGCTTTCCAGAGCAGTCTGCCTCACACTGACCTGTGTACAGAAACCCTGGTCTGTGCCAGCCCTAACATCACTCTCCCACAGGAATTGTGTGGCAAAGATTACTTGGCCTGAATTGAAGTTATGCTAGGAAACATGCTAACAAATTTTTGTTTTTTCAGCAACATGCTGCAATTATGTGATGATTCTTGAGTGAGTTTCCTTGTTTTGTGTCATCAACTTGAATAGTTACAGAGTCAGTTTCTATACAAGGCACAAATCCTAAAAGTCACCAAAAATTATGCGCTCGCAGCATGTAAAAAAGGGGCTGTATCTCGACCTTAGTGACAAAAGCAACTCTGCTGCTACCATTTCCCCTCATGGAAAGCACTCCCTCTGGATCCATACCAATACCACGTGTGCCTAAGGGACAGAAACAGAGTTAACAGGAGCACAAACTCTTTTAGTCTGCAAGATCTGATATGAGCTGTATCTTCCCGTTTACTTTTCCATGTACAAACACAAAGGACACAGGCATACTCCTAGGACCCACCAATCAGGCAATTTACTAAAATGTTGCTGTGAGTGAGTGTCTGGTCTTCAAGTACTACAGTTCCTTTTCCCAATTGGACATGTTCCAGAATGCATGGTGCATGAATTTCAGCAGATACTTTCTGCTTTTATAATGTTTTAACAAAATGAAATATTGCTGGCTATTTTTATTACTCTTGGGCTCTTGGGTAATAAGCTGATTAATAAAGTTTTGTAATTAATTTACTGGTATAAAAGAGGCAGTCAATACATTTCATTAAGAGAGTAATTAATGGCTTCATATTATCTACTTCTTATATAAACCTAACAGAAAAGGTCTTTGATCCCTCACAACATCCACACAGAGAATCTGAGCCTGTGGGTGTTATAAAGGTAAGTTATTGCTCTCTTAAGTACCAGCCCATGCTTATTTAAAAATTTAATTCCACATAAAGGCTTCTATGCCTGCCATAGCCTTTCCTGTCTTGTCCTCAGTGTGCCCTGCACAGAATTTACCAAACACTGGCATCTCTCTTTCAGGCAGAGGCAGCATCCTGTCCTGCCTCTGGAGTGGAAGGGTCATCACCAGCAGATGCACAAAATGTTAGCCCAGGGGTGTTGTTCACTGCCGTCATTATTCAGTGTAAGGTCACTGTAATACTGCAGAATTTCCTTTCTGTATTTGTAATGCTTAGTATAATTTAAAACTAATAATAATCTGTGCACTTGGTATTGTACTACTGATTCTGATTTTATAGCCTTTTCACATGAGAAATTGCAGCTGAAATTCAACAAGAGTTTGCATTTACCATTATTTGCATAATGCCAGTAATGTTAAGGTTTCTTGCATTTCAAGACGTAAGAAAAAGCTCGAACTACATTCCCTTCTCATTAAGGAAAAAACTGAACTACATTTCTCTCTCATCTAACCATTTTAGCTTTCCAGTGTTTTTCCCTTACAATTTCTACACATATTTTTAACAAGCCCAAAATAATTGGGGTAAGAAAATTTAAGAAATTAAAGATTTTTTTTTATTTCAATCTAAGTCTTGTCGTGTGTCTATCAGTTTTGAAATTAAGGCTATTGACTTCCAAAACATAGACTTTCAACACAACATGGCAATGCATTTGCACTCTTATTAGCATCCATGAAATGTTCATCACTCTCTGATCTTCAAGCTGATAAAACTTGTACTTGTGGTTTTTTGTGCTTCTTTGGTTTTATTTAATTTTCCAGCAGTTACAGTCCATGTTATAAATACCATCAGAGTTTTAATTGGCTAATTTACCTGCTCAGTTCTGGAAGGGCAGAGATTACTCACCAGGGTTGCTTGGAAAATATCCACTAAGGAACAGAAGGGACAGGAAAAAATCTCAGGTCCCTGGGTACATAGGACAGTTGTCTCTTATATATTGGATTTTCCAAAAAAAACCAAAAAACCTCAACAATCTAAATCACCTTGGGAAGATTAAGGGTGACAAAGAGCAGCTGTTCTTTTTATGATGAACCAGCCTCAACATAAAAAGTTACCACAGAAGTGAGCCTTGGGAGCAGAAAAGCATTATGATGCAGATATTGAGCTTGATGGCAGGTGTGACCTACAGTGAACTTTATCCTGCTTTGGTGCATCACTTATATGACATTTATAATCACTTTAATATTTTAAAGACACTCATTTGTGATTATATTTAGGGTTGAGTTTCTTATTATAAAAAAAAAAAAAGAAAGCTTAATATTAAGGAAAGACACCATCTAGTATTGACCACTACATGATGAAATAGTAGAGCTTTTTATAGCGCTGACTTGAGCAATATGAGGCTGAAATTAGGAAATAGCAAACATAAATGTTTAAATGTTTATTTTATAACACAGCTGTCTATTGCAAAATGTTGTTTGGTCCAAAACCAAAGTGCTCATTTTGAGTATGTTTCTGGTGGAAAATTATTAGACTTATTCAAACTCAAAACACAGTGTTTCCTCTCTACAGATCCATCTAGAATCTTAAATTCTATGCCATAGAGGGAAATTTGGAACTGGTGTTGTTACAGCGGGCATTGTCTTATTATTGAGATTAAGTATTTGGACATAAATTGGGGAAAAAAATCTTTTTAGCATGATGATTTTGAATTTCCAAATCAAATTTCTCTGGAAAAAGTTTTATCTCCTGAGAGAAACTTAAAATTTTATAATTTAAAATTAAAACACTACAGATTGTGAGAATTTACCCCCAGGGCAAAATCTGGTGTTCCAGCCAGCTCAGCAGCCACTTACTGTCCCCTGGAGTGTGAGTGCCCCAGAGCTCTCACCCTACAGCAAGAAGCCCTCAGAGAGGCAAGCAGAAATCTCATTAGCCAGCACTGCTACAAGACTATTTTAATAACAGATTTAAATATAAGAAGAGCCCCTATATCTCAGCAACAGTAAAGTTTGCTTGAAAATACAGAATCAAAGTTTTCAAGTTATGAAAAGAGAGAAAGAGGAAAAGAGAGAGAAAGAAAGAGAGAAAGAGGAGAGAAAGAAGAGAGGAGAGGAGAGGAGAGGAGAGGAGAGGAGAGGAGAGGAGAGGAGAGGAGAGGAGAGGAGAGGAGAGGAGAGGAGAGGAGAGGAGAGGAGAGGAGAGGAGAGGAGAGGAGAGGAGAGGAGAGGAGAGGAGAGGAGAGGAGAGGAGAGGAGAGGAGAGGAGAGGAGAGGAGAGGAGAGGAGAGGAGAGGAGAGGAGAGGAGAGGAGAGGAGAGGAGAGGGGAGGGGAGGGGAGGGGAGGGGAGGGGAGGGGAGGGGAGGGGAGGGGAGGGGAGGGGAGGGGAGGGGAGGGGAGGGGAGGGGAGGGGAGGGGAGGGGAGGAGAGGAGGGGAGGGGAGGGGAGGGGAGGGGAGAGGAGAGGAGAGGAGAGGAGAGGAGAGGAGAGGAGAGGAGAGGAGAGGAGAGGAGAGGAGAGGAGAGGAGAGGAGAGGAGAGGAGAGGAGAGGAGAGGAGAGGAGAGGAGAGGAGAGGAGAGGAGAGGAGAGGAGAGGAGAGGAGAGGAGAGGAGAGGAGAGGAGAGGAGAGGAGAGGAGAGGAGAGGAGAGGAGAGGAGGGGAGGGGAGGGGAGGGGAGGGGAGGGGAGGGGAGGGGAGGGGAGGGGAGGGGAGGGGAGGGGAGGGGAGGGGAGGGGAGGGGAGGGGAGGGGAGGGGAGGGGAGGGGAGGGGAGAGGAGAGGAGAGGAGAGGAGAGGAGAGGAGAGGAGAGGAGGGAGGAAGGAAGGGAGGAAGGAAGGGAGGAAGGAAGGGAGGAAGGAAGGGAGGAAGGAAGGGAGGGAGGAAGGAAGGAAGGAAGGAAGGAAGGAAGGAAGGAAGGAAGGAAGGAAGGAAGGAAGGAAGGAAGGAAGGAAGGAAGGAAGGAAGGAAGGAAGGAAGGAAGGAAGGAAGGAAGGAAGGAAGGAAGGAAGGAAGGAAGGAAGGAAAAAAGCAGAAACCATATCTCCACTTATGAACAGTTGAACAGTTAAACTGCTTATGCCACACACACCTCTGTAAACAAAGTAAGAGCCTGTCCTGGGTATTTACAGTCAAGCTCTCTTTGAACACACCTGACATTTGCCAAAGTGGAAAAACTTTTCCATTATTTTAATTCAATATTTATATTGATCCTGTATTATAGGCAATTCATTCTTTTTACACCACTACTAAACTTTCAAACAAGTTAAAAACCATTCCAAATCAGAAAATATAAAATCCAAGCTTGGAAAAAAACAAACAAAAGATGGATTTAAAGCCATAGATCAACCTATTGACTCCCACTTCCACTACTGAAAACTAAGGGCAATCTTCCACTTTCTAGGCTTTATGCTCTCTCTGATTTTCAAGTGAAGGAAAGGAAATATTGTCTGCTCTCATTTAGACGATATCTGGACCTTCAAGCTAGCAAATGGATTTTCACACTCCTCCTTACCCAGGTTTTTGTCACTGCAATGTAAGAAAGATCTGAAGCTCTTAGAAAACATCCAAAGCAGGGTTACAGGGATGGTGAAGGGTCTGGAGAGGAAGCCATAAGAGGAGTGGCTGAGGTCACTTAGCCTGTCTGAGGAGACATCTCATTGCAGAATACAACTTCCTCAGGAGGGGAAGAGAAGCGGCAGACAGTGATTTCTCTCTTCCAGTGAAAGGAATCAAGGGAATGGTCTGAAGCTATATCAGAAGAGGTTTAGGCTGGATATTAGGAAAAAGTTGTTCACCCAGAGCATGGCTGGGCACTGGAACAGGTTTCCCAGGGAAGCAAGCACAAAGCTTGCCAGAATTTAAAGTTTTGGACAACATTTTTAAGCCCATGGTGTGATTCTTGGGGCTCTAGTTCCATATATTTGCTGACATGGTGCATTTAGCAAAAGCCGTCAAACTTCCCACTCTTTACAAGCTGTTGTGCTTGTCTAACTCAGTTCTGTGCCTCTAGAAAAATACATAGTTTATCAAATTTTCCCCAAAAGAGTATGTTTTCTTAAGTTTTCTGGTAGGCAAATGCAGTGTGTTTTGTTCCTGGAAAGGGGTATACAAATCTATATATTTTTTAATGTTTGGAGGCCATTTTGTTTAGATATCCTGGGCTGTTCAAAGGTGATCTCTAAATAGTACACTTAAAAGTATAAAGCAGTAATTTATTGGTCAACTCACACAGAAGGTGGTGGCTGGGATTTCACAGACTTCAAGGCTAGACATTAGCACATTCTCCACCCCAACAAAATACTGAAAAGATATTTTGCCAGGGAGGAGAGGATCAATCAGTGGAGGAGGAGAGTCAGGGAGCTGGAAATGAGCCCCTGACTGATGCTGAGCTGCTGTCATACCCCAGTTCCATCAATACTGACACACCAATAGCACTGACAGTTGGATGAATCCGCATCGCTTTCTTCCCTTGAAAACTTTATACCCTGTTGGGCCAATATTTTTCTCATCAGAATGTTGGGCTCCTCATTTGCCATGTCTCAAAAATTCTTAAGGACTTGGCAAACGTTGTCAGAATTTTGTCTCAACTTCACAACTTCCTCAGCAGTCTGATTCAACGCTTTGTACCCAAAACATATCAGAGGTGGGCTGTCAATTCTTGAAACGTTGACAGATGAAGGTCTCACAGCCAGTTTGTTACAAAGAAAACTGCAGACAGAGGAGGTTATATTAAGGAGAGCCACCATCACAGTACAAATCAGATGTATCAGTCTTCATGTTTGCTCTAGAAATAGCAAAAGGTGACAACTACTGATGCGAAACAAGTCACAGGCCATATATTTGAAATGGTTTTCTTTTTTCATACCAACCAAGATCTCCTCCCTGAGACCTGTGTTATGATCATGTATCAACCACATGTCAGGCTCCACAACCATTAGTTAACTTATAGGCCATAAAATTATATGTTTTGATTAAAAAGTTATAGCCATCATCATTTGGCTAATGGCATAGTCTTTTAATTTCATTCCTGCAATAGAATAATCATGAGCAATTTACTGCTTTTGAGTACACACAGCAATAGCATGGGCATTTATTTATTGTACTCATTATCATCTAGGAAACCTAATCAAATCCTCCTATATGAGAAAAGAACAAAAGTTTATAACACCGTTATTAAACAACTTTGAAACAAATGGGTGTGACGGATGTAGGGCATAAAGACATCATCGCACAACCACACCTGGCCTCATGCCCAGAAATCTTAGGACAGTGAGTGATACCAAGGTGTCATTGTGGTCAAAACTTGCCATGCTAAAGAAATGACTGCTTTCTCTTGTCAGGGGTTTTCATGCAGATCACCAGCTTTTTTTTTTTGCACTTTTTTTTTTTTTAACTTACACTGTCCTGTGTATCTGTTATGCCGAGAAACAGTGAGATGCTCAGCCATGTTTAGCACCAGGCTTATAGGGAACCCTCTACTGTTCTTTTCTGATTGCTTTTTTGGCTGTCTTAGGTAAAATCCTCCTCTGTTAGTGAACAGAGCCAGACAAACACAAAATAAAGAAAATCAACAAGTTCTAAAACAGGTTCTTTGGGAAAAGCGAGACTTGAGCTTCCTTTCATGGCTGGTTCAAGGCATATTTTTTCTGTGTCCTGCACAAAAGACATTCTCAAGAAATGCTGAGATTTTATCGTCACATACTATGTATCCATACTCCTGAAACACACTTAGTTCTTCTACAGTCTCCCAGATGAAAAAATAGAATTAATTTAGAATGGATGATCAGGGGACCAGAGATGAAGTTTGAAAGTATCATTTCAAACTGAGAGAGAAAATGTAGAAAGGAAATTCTAATTTCCTCAGTCCAACAAGCAAGACAGATGATGCCTAGAAAATGCTTTGCTTTGTTTACATAGAGACTAAAGGACATCATATATCCTATCCAGTTTCTGTGCCAGTTTAATTTCAACTGAAGAATCATAAAAATGTGCTATTAATGAGAAATTCTGGGAAGAATCTAATCTGGCAAAATGTAATTTCCAAACAGTTTAACCCCAGTACTACTCTGTTGATTCCATTATGTCACTCCAGATTTACCTCTGACACAAAGCATAGGATAATGGATGTCTTATATTAAGTGGAATGTTTCATTTTTAATGAGGAGGTTGCTTGTTGCTTGAGGATTGCAACTAAATTTATCCCTCAGAGTATTGCAGGGAAGTCAGCAGAAAAACAGATTAAAGACCATCCTATATTTTGTAAAACTTACTTAATGTTTAAACAGTGAAACTAATACCAGTCCTATTGCACCACTATTAAATTAATTAATTGTATTTTTTTTCTCATTCACATGTTGTACATTGCTTGTCATCTTAAATTATATATTTCTGTGATAGGTATATGTATTCATATAAAAGGTATCACAAAGCACCCCTCTGTGGAGGTCCTGTGGACTGCTTGGAGTGCTTGAGAAAAGCAACAGTGCCTCAGAGAGCACCAGATAATGAGGGAAATTTAGTATTCCAGTGTTCCTTCCCATTCCTGCTCGTGTGCACCCATCCTGTTGTGTTTGTTTCTGTTCATCTCACTCTTGCCATTTCTGGTGCGATGCCACAAGCAGTCATATGTGCTAGGAAGAACCTAGGAAGAACCATCAATAGCATTTTCCTCAGCATATAAACACAGTGTAGAGCTTGTTTTCAGGTAAGAAAGGATCAGGGACCTCCTGCACTAGCATTATTTTCACTATGTCTTGTACTCTGATTATCACAGCACCTGGGGCCTGTTAAACCAGGAATGAAGACGCAGAAAGAAAAAAAAATCACAACAAAAGGAGAAAGAGTTGAGGAGAGATTGTATTATTTTCAGGGTATTATAGTTTTATCTATTAAGATTTACCTCTTAGTCAGACCTGTGTCTTTGTACTTAAATGGGAAGAAAGGGAACTGAGCATCAAAGTAACATAGTGCCAAGAAACCACAACTTTTGAACCTTCTTACAAGACTGCACAAAAAAAAAAAAAGAACAGTGAACAAACATGCCTGTGAGGTTTAAATTACCACAGTATAACCAGAGTGTATGTACCTACATATTTGTAAAGATTGCTTTGGTACCATATCTATAAATCCTCACAAATCCATTTCTGCAGGGGCAAAGGTCATTTTTGAAGGAGAATTTTATACTATGTCACAGAAAATTCATGTTCTGTTGTCATAAAAGTTTCAGGTTTGTTCTCAGTCTTGCTATTTTCCCTTAAATTGAGTTTAGATTGAAAACTACTGTGCTCTCCAACTGTGAGAAATATAACAGCCCTCAGTGACTGCTTGGTTATACAACATAACCAAGAACATAATTTGTTCAATGGCTCTAATTTGCAAGTTTCAATTAACAGTCAGAATGCTCAACTTAGGAACTCACAAAAATCTCACTTTTTTTAAGGATTACATTGTAAGGAGTTTCTTCAGAATCAAGGTGAGGTAGAGAAAAACTTATTTCCTGAAAAACTCCTGTGTCTTGACTCTTCAGACCCCTAGCATTGTTCACATTACTAAAGCAAAAGCTACCTCTCTCACTGATATTTTTTGGGGATAAGAATATATAATAAAAATTCTGCTGTTCAACAAAATTTGCTTTGTTGAATAAAAAAAAATTAAAAGAAAAAACCCAACTCTAATTTGTGCCTAAATTCAAAACATTTATCTCTTTGCTGTAAGCCAATATTTACCTGGTATCTTACCCTAGCCCAGAATTTTCCCCGTTTCAAAGAGAATCCAACAGATGACATTACAAGGCAGATCTGTATCACCTCCTTAATCTAGCAGATTTCAAATTTCATATAAAGGAAGCTCAAAGGTCTATGAATGTTTGCTAGAAATGACCACAAACTTGGAGGAATTGTCACTGCTACTAGGTTATAACACAGAAAATCAGATGTGTTTTTCTTTAAAGCAGTCAACAGAAAAGATGAAGAAACTTAAATTAATCACCAGATGGTCCTGACAGGTCTTCATTGTGTGACAGCATAAGCACTTTAGTTGAGCTCAGAAAAGCTCTTCTGAAGTCATTGTCTCTGCTTGGTTCACAGGATGGACTGTACCTGCACATTGGGAAGATGATTTCTTTAGCTAAAGATGAGCTAGAAAAGATGATCTGCAAGCAAATATAAAATCTTCTGCTGCTTATTAAGCCTGTGGGGCGAAACTAGAAAAACTAGAAAAGAAAGAAATAAAATTTTAAAAAGGTATGTCATGGCTACCCTATTAGGTTTATGTTTTATTTTGAACTAGGTGACTTCCAGAGTGCCCCTCAGATGTAAATATCCTGGTTACAGGGTTATGAGGTGGAGTTTAGTGTTAGGAGTGACTGGCAAGGAGGACTGTAAATATGCCCAAGTGATTTTGTAGTTGGAAACAACCCTTGATAAACAAGTGTGAACAGCAGGCTGGTAATCCTCTGGCACGGACTGAGTATGACAGCATGTGTGTCCCTGCCTGTGTGCCTCTGCCCTGGTTTGCTTTGGGCATACCCCAGCAGTGAGGTAAAGGAAATAAATTTACTCCTTGTGCTTTAGCCATGGGTTTGTGGCTGTCCCAGCTGCTTGCCTCTGCTAACTCACACAATAACTATAGTAAGGATTTTAGATACAAAAAATTTTTAGGGTGTAGTAAAGGTTAAGACGGGTAGAAGATAGGGATTTGAGAAGCCAAGACAAAAGAATGTCAGAGAAATAATTAGGAACAGCAGTACATTGCACTTTTTATGAAATTAATATCCAAATTTTCCTGGACTTATGCCAAGATGAAAATGATTCAAAAATCTGAAGTCTGTCCTTTCCCACCTTAAACCTTAGCAGACCAATCTGTAAAATACAAGTCTATCTTTGCTAATATCTATCATTATTATGGATGCAAGATCTGTTTCAGAACAGCAAATAGTATCTTTCTTGGTGATATTTTAAAAGACACTTTTAATTACAACAAAATTCAACACACTCAAAGATGTTCATTGACTTTGTTGTGCCTTCACTTAAGCCAATATACTTGATGTCCTATTACTCCACATTTATCTCACCTACAGTATGAATATATTTATTTGAAAATCAGATAATTCTTCATGAACATAAAACATAGAAACAGTACTTATGAAGGACAGCTCAGAGAACTGGGTTTGTTTAACCTGGAGAAAAGGAGGCTCAGAGGGGAGACCTTATCACTCTCTACAACTTCCTGAAAGGAGGCTGTGGCCAAGCAGGTGTCAGTCTCTGCAGAAATAACAAGAAATAAGACAAGAGGAAACCATCTCAAGTTGTGCCAGGGGAGGTTTAGTTTGGATATTAGGAAAAATTTCTTCACTAAACACGTTGTCAAGCATTGGAAGAGATTGCCCAGGGAAGTGATTGAGTCACCAGCCCTGAAGGTATTTAAAAGACATGTGGACTTGGAGCTTAGGGACATGGTTTAGTGGCAGACCTGGAGGTGTTGGACCTGATCTGAAGGGTCTTTTCAAACATAAATGATTCTATAGCTTTTTACAGGTTCATTTGACAGAAAGGTTTTGAACACCTTATTAACACAAATCATGCCAAATGTTCCTGGTAATCTCAGAGAAAATAAGTAATAATTTTATCATCATTTTTAATTTATTATTTCTTGGGTTATCCAACATTTTTGTGATATGGAAATGTAATAGCACCTATCCTGACAAAAGAGAAGTTATCTAAAAACAAATCTGATAATAATTTGGTAATGATATCTATAGTGCTTTTGACATATTAATGTTAAGTAATTTTTCCAACATTAAAATTTAATGAAGTTAAATTAAAAATGGAAACTGGTTAATTAATATTCAGTGTGCAATTGTGAAATTTCACAAAGCATCCAACCAGCCAAAACCATCTACACTGAACTCTCATGTTACACAGCTGATGCTCAGCTGAAGTCTAATGTATGCAATAGATTCAGCCTTAATCACTAACTGCACAAATGCTCACAGAAGGAGACAGAGCTTCAGACACCCAGATCTGCAGGAAAAAATTGGGGCAAGGAAAATATCACTTGACTGTTTCCATCATGAAAATGATATGTAATGCACTATTTATTTATGCCACTGATTATTTTCTAATTGAAAGGTTTTTCTTCATTTTGAAGTACCTAATTTTTTTTTTCTGGGGTCCTTTCTTTTGTAAAACTCGCCTTTGTAAAAGTCTTCAAAACCAAACATCTGCATAATGTCCAGTGTCAATGCATATTGAAATTAGGAGTTTTTGTACTCCTTCTCTACTGTAATGTGACAGAAGTTCTTTGCTGCAATTCAAGTCCATCTCATCTTTGCAACAGATGTGGTTTATATAGGTTACAAATCCAAAATGCAGTTAAGTACAAAAAGATGTAAAAGTGTTTATGGATGTTATGAAAACCCCACATTCCTGAAAGAAGTGACTTACTTTATTAGAACCATGGGCTTATTGAGTATGAAGTGGTGTTCCCATGTTTTTTGTTCTCCACCTTTCCCATATCATTCATCTCCCTCAGTGTATGCCTTCCTGTTAACCCAGCACAGAATCTATAATGTTACCAACCTTAACTACAAAGGCATTGACAGAGTATGTAACTACACAGACAGAAGTGGTCTTATATTTGGAAAAAAAAATTGCCAGAATTTCAATATTTCAATTGGAAACTCCTTTACAAGAGTTTCAAAGACATAGGAGTTGCACAAAGAGGATAGAAAAGGGAGCTATAGTTCAAAGGAAATTGTTATCTGAACAAGAAAATAAAGCAAATAATGGAAAGGCTTTCTGCAGCCAGGTGCACAGGTACATTTGTGCTCAGCCTACCAGGTTACTGCTGATCAAATTCTCACTGGAAGTTTTAGAAACTGAAAGAATTGAAGAAGGTTCAGTCCTGTGGTATTGCAACAGGTAGTACAAAAGCAAACTTTCAAAGGATGTTTCCAAGGAGGTCCCTAGCACAAATAGAATTAATGTGCTTCCTTCCATGCAAGAAGAGAAGCTACTGCAGAGACCTGTATCCTGTGACTAGAACAGTGGCAAAAGGGAAAGAAGGCTCTGAAACACTAACTTACTTTAAAGAAGAAAAAAAAAAAGAATTTACCTTTTAAACCCACCCCCCTAACTGCAATATCAAAATGTTGTCTTTCAGCTTAATTCTTGGAATATTTCTTGGAAGAAAGTCTCAAACAAACACAATCACACCTGGGGCAAGGAGACTCACAGAGTGTAAGGCTGGATTTTCCTCACATTCAATGGCACAAAACTAGGAAAGGAACAACAACCAAAGTAACTGGCTCTTCCTCTCTCTCAATGGTTTTAATGAACAGCCAGGAAACATTTTCCTCACACACCAGCTCAAAGTGCTGCTTTGTGACAGGTGGATGTTAATTGTTACTTTGATGGGACAAGTACATAAAGCAGCTGTTTTGGAAAATTATTTATTGCCTGATTTTTTACTCTTCATATGAATATTTTCTGAGAAATTTTTACTTCAACACTTATTTACTGTTACTTCTCTTTTCATCATAATTTTGTGAAGCACTAAAACATCACTAAACACACCAACCCTTTCTTGCATATCAACCAAAAATTAATAAAAACATGCCAAAGGCAACTGCTTTTTAACTTCCATCCAGTTTCTCATTACCATTCCCCTTCTCATCTCTTCCTTCATTTGGATGCTTGGATCAGAGAGAGACTTGCTCCAAGGCTTACTTCATAGGTAACAGGCACTTGTTCATTTTAATGACTGTCACTTTCTCAACATGAATACAAGAAAGGCTTTACTCTTTAATTCAAATAATGGTCCAAGCATTATGAAAATAAGTTACATGTAAAGTATTTCATGCTGGGCATGTAATGGACTTGAGCAATTGTTTTCAGTCCCACTCACAATTTCTTCTGGCTGTCTGTTGGAAGATGTGATAGTCAGGGAGCACATGGTCATCTAGTGAAAAGGTGCAGATGAAAATGCAGAAGTGCTAGGCCTGGATAAGGCTAAAAACAACATTTTTTTGACATTTCTCACAAAACTGGAACTTCTTGGGCCTGTGGCAAAACCAAAGCCTCAGTGAAATCAACATTCCTGTCGCTTCTACTTTAAGTAGTTTCTCCAGATTCTTAAGGCTCTGGGGACTTCCCAACTTTTATAGTATTTCCTCTGTGACAGACCCTCCTGGCTCTGTTATCAAGACCCAGAGCTTCTGTTTTGCCTCATCAGATAGCATCTCATCAAATATCAAATTTGGACTAACATTACATTTAAAGTGCATCGATTGCCCTCTCAGTGTTTCCAGTGTGTATTTGTCTTAGCCTGTATTTGTATTTGCATTAAGAGGTAGAATTAAGGGGAAAAAAAAGGCTTAGTTTTAACATTCACCACTGCATAAGACCTGTAGTGTCACAAAATGCTAGCTTAACATCAGCAAACACATGTAAAATGCCACTGAATATTCTTGTTCTGCTATTATGGGATACTGTTATGCCAGCAATGACCTTTCACGGATTAGTATCAAATTAGTGTGGTGTTCTGGGAGCTGAATCACTGCCTGAGATTTGGAACCTAATAGCAAAATGATGGAAGTTAAATAATCCTGATCTTCCGTCCTGGATTAACTGCAAGAAACCAAATGTTCTCCCTGTTTTCATCCAAAAACATGTTGTGGTTAGGACTGACAGTTTCACTCACCACTGTTACAGGGAGCTAGCCAGTTCCTTAGGAAGTATGAATGAGTTTGGTGTTTCTTGCTACAAAACTGGATTTCTTCATATCCCTTGGCCCAGTCTTCCAGGATGAGATTGTCCTAAGGCTTCCACTATCAAAGTGCCAGTGCCAGTGACCCATGCCAGGTTCTCACTGTCCAACCAAACCTCACATTGGAGCAGTAAATCCCCAACCTGTCCTCAGCAGAGCATAGGGACTGGGCTTACACCCTTTCCCAGGGCTCAGCTTGGTAGCAACCCAGCATCAGTAGGGAAAAAACCCCAAAAAACTCCAAAGATTCACAGCTGTCCTAAAGATTCTCCTCAAGATCTCTTCTTTCCTCCACTTTCTTTTTTGCTTTGCCTTTAGAGCCACCAATTTTTTAATTCTCCCTCACAAGACAGCAAGAAAAAATCATACAGGGAGAAAAAAACAAACCAGATATAATTCCTGGATGAAGAGGATATATTAAGAACAAGAGCAAAGAGATTGGAATAGCTGTCTATATTTTGCCCAGGTTTTAACCAAACAGGTTATCAAGGAAGGTTTTGACAGCATCTAAAAGAAGAGAAATTTGAGGCACCCCCAAATCTGGCCAAATTGTGATCATAAAAATGTAGCTTTGCATGCAGAGCAGGGCAGACCATCACCTGAGCAGGGATGTTGCAGGTTTATTAGCAGAAATTCACTTTTTATTCCCCATTGCACACCACCAAATTTCACTGTAAACAACTCTAAAAGGCAAGTTTAATTTCATTACTAGTTTCAATTCATGTTCCTTATAAATTCGAGTACAAAGATTATCAAGAAATTTAATCATCTTTTTCATATCATTACAGTTCTTTTTCTCAGTTTCACCTTGGGTTCTACAGATCTATACATTCTATTTCTCCTTGTCAAGATATTTTCTAAGGGATAAAGCCAGACAGCAGAGAAGAGACATAAAGCATGAAGTAAATTATAGGTTATTTTAATCTAGTCTCTCTGATGACTAAAATATGATCTCTGCAGAAGTGACATAATTTTTTGATGTCACAGAACCATCCCTTTATTCACACTGTGTTTCACTGCTTATTTTCAGTCAGTTTAGGAGGTTTTTATTCTGTGTAATTGGGTAAAACTCTCAAGCTGCTTGTACACTCATACTTTACAGGAATCACTGCTGGAGGACCCTGCAGCTGGCATGTTTTGCAGGTATTTATTGAAATTTGGAGATGTGGAAATAGGGTGTTGTTCTTTTATCAGTCTTAAACAAGAAATAACCCCATATCTGGAACTGACACAAAAGGAAGCAGAGAAAATAAGGTGAGTCTTTCTTTGCAGCCTCATCATGCAGAATTAGCAGGAGTCTGTGAAGAGGATGAGACTTCCCAAGCCTAATCCAGGAAGAGCTGTTAGAGCTGACCTGGGCAGCTGTTGTGAAGGAGTGGTTTGGTCACTTAAAGAAACATGGTGAAAGATCCTGGCAAAATCAAGGTTTAATATGAATTTGTGAAAAACAACTTTACAGAGTTCAATGGCAAGGTTTTACTCTATTACTTACTACACGGGGTAAAATATACAAAGGAAGATCAAATTAGAAGCAGTTTGGAATGATTTACATGGATGCCAGGAATGTAAAATGGAAGTAAGGGTGCAAAGGGTATGGATGTTCCACACCTTGGTTGGACATTGAAGGTTTCTGATTATTCCCACCTCTACCATGCAAGATCTCCTGCTACAATCAGGGAGTGAATGCCCCACAGCTCAACTGGAAAATTCCAAGAATGCTTCACTGCTCAGACAGTTTGGTCAAGGCTTAGCAGAAGCTTCTGTGATCAGACCCAAGGAGAATCCCATCCACAGGTGTGGAATATGATCATTGCTTGCTGGAGAAGCTTGGAGAGAAAGACACATGCAGTGAGCAGTCATGTGCGTGCCCAGAGGCTGTCAGGATGTACAGCTGGAAATCTGGTTTCTCATGTTGCCTTCTAGCCTATCCTTTTAATAATTCTTGCCTAGAGCCTAATTTCTTCTTTTTCCTTCCTGATTTTCATTTTTCCTGCTTTTCTAGCCTTGACCCTCTGTTTACTAGGTTTCTACCCTTTCTTGAAACTGAAAAACCATACCCTGCAATCTCTCTCAGCCTTTCTTTTCAGCAATTCTCATCTTCTTTACAGATACAATAGAAAAGACTTCAGCCTCTGTTTTTCAATGTAGGGTTTGAAAATCAGATTTTTTCTATGAAAGATATTTTTCAAACCATTCATTTATGTAGAAAAGTGAGCATTTCAAACTTGAAAGGACACATAAAGCAAATACATGAGCTCTGAAATTCTCAATCACTGCTTGCATTTTAATGTTTCATGATCTGCAGTATCATGCACGGTATTTTTCAAAGTTGTGTGTAATGAAGGTGACCTTTTCACTTCTCAGAAAAAAACCCTAAATAATTAATTATCTGTCTGGTGCTAACATCAATAAACATAGTTATAATTTCTCGAGCTTTCTGACAGCAGTGGGGGAAAACATCGCATTTGGGTCTCATGAACTTTGCTGAAGCTGGTGTTCTCTGGATTTACAGTGCTCTCCTGTGGCCAGATCTGGCCTCTACAAGACAATAATTTTCTAACACAAGATCTGCAGGACTTTTGGCAGTAATTCTCAAGCTGTCACAAAATATTACAAATGTCAAAACCTGCCAAAACAGATGTTTTAGAGAAGTGTTTGTGCTCTTCTTTTTTTTTCTCCCCACCGGGAAATATTACTTAAGTTGTTAATTTATCAGAAACAGCCTCCAAATACTTAACTACCTGAAAACCATGTAGAGAAAAGAAAAAGTTTACTCCTGACACAGAAAGAATAATTGAATATGATCTTCTCTTTAGCCTATACTAATTTTTACAATGAATTTTTAAGTCTATCATTCACAGGTTTTCAAAGTATTACAGCATGGTTTGAGTTGATCCAATCAAAGTCCAATCCAATTGGGCCTTGAACAATATCAGGGGTGAACAATATCCACAATGTCTCTGAGAAACCTGTTTCAGTGCCTCATCATCCTCACAGTAAAGAATTTCTTCCTTGTATTTCTTTCTTCTAAACCTACCTTCTTTTAGTTTAAAGCCATTATCCTGTATCCTGTCAGTACATGTCCTTGTATAAAGACCTTCTCAATCATTCTTGTAGTACCTTTAGGGGCTGGAAGGCTGCTATAAGGTCTTCCTGGAACCTTCTCTTCTTCAGTCTGAATATTCCCAAGCCTCTCAGCCTGGTTTCACTCCTCCAGCCCTACAATCATTTTCATGGCTCTGAGTTCCCTCAGGATCCACAGATGTGTCTCATCGGGTCCCACAGACTTCAGGCTTCTTACCTGGTCTCAAACCTGATCTCTTACAATGGAACCCAACACATTCTCCCAGTCTCTGCCTTTAACTTTTGTGATTTGGGCAATGTGGCTGGAGCACGTGCTGGTGAAGACTGAGACAAAAAGTCTTGGATACCTCAGCCTTCTCCATATGCCAGGTAGCCAAATCTCATATTTCCTTTTGGAGAGGGACTACATTTTTCCTAGTCTTCCTTTTTTCACCAACATAGCTATAGTAGTTTTGCTTGTGGCACTCAATATCCCTGGTCAGATTTAGCTCTATCAGGGCTTTAGCTTTCCTCACCTCATCCCTGGTTGCTAGGACAATTCATTTGTATTCCTCCCAGGCTATCCCCTGTAGGCTTCCTTTTTTTGTCTGAGTTTGTCCTGGAGTTCCTTTTTCATGTACACAGGACTCCTGGCATTTTGCCTGATTTCTTCTTCATTGGGATGTGTATTCCTGAGCTTGGAGATGATTCTTGAATGTCATCCAGCTTTCTTGAGTTCCTCTTCTGTCCAGGGCTTAATCCTGTGGTACTCTACCAGGCAGATCCCTGAAGAGGCCAAGGTATGCTTTCCTGAAGTCCAGGTTATATCACCTGGTCTATCACTTTTCAAATAGATCACTGTCTCCTGGAGAATTATTAAAATTATTACTATTAAAAAACCCAAAACCTAGAACAGACGAAAATCATTCATCCTGCCAGTGTGGGCTCAGCCCAGACCTACCTCCATGATCCTCCATTTCGAGGAGGTTTCCAGATGTGCATTTCCTCAAGCAGCCAGGTGGGACACAGGAGTGCACACAAGGCAGGCCCAGCAGGGCTGGAGGCAGGTTGGTACCACAGAACCACCCTCTGGGGACACTCATGCCCTCCTGGTGAGGCACAGCAGGGCTGGGCTCCATCCTGCAGTAGAGGCTGCTGTCATCCCCTCCACAGCACCATCCACCTCTTCCCAGTGCTCCCCATTGGAGCTGTCTGATTAGCACTCTCATTGATCTCAGATGCAGAGAAAGGTGAGCAATAAACTGCCATTGTGCTTAAGAACACACCCAAATTAAATGAATTGGTGGGAAATACCTTCCTTGTTCCTCAGCCATGGGGAAATACCTTTAGGAAGAAAATGCTACAGCCTGCAGAAGGGTGGTATCTCAGCTGGTCCTTACTTCTACCCAATTAAACATACACCATAAAATCTTCCACATGTGTATACTAGCAAGGTGCTTCAAGTTGACTCACAGGGAAGAGACAAAATATTATTGGTGATATTCAATTATTCATTTGAATAGTGAAATCATTTTCTTATAGAGTCATAACTCAAGAAAGAGATCTCAGGCTATAACAATTTTGTATTTTCCAAATTCAACCATCATCCATAAGCAAGGGAAAAATATACACAGGGAAACAATGAAAGAAATCCAGAATCAAGAGGAGAAAAAACTGAACTGAATACCTAGTTATTACTAATTAGCATCTCTAACTGATTTGGTAATTTTGCATTAAAAAAATATCTAATTTATTTCCTTGGTTTTATTACTGCTGTAAAGATAATTGCTCAAAGGAAACATAAAATGCAATATATCAAGTACAATATTTAAGCCTGTTTCATATCCAGCTTTCAAAGAGAAAATTCAAGGACAAATTTTTTCTGTTCCTCATGTTATTCTCTTCATGCTAAATTTGGATTGTCCTCCAAATATTTCAGAGTTTGTATATAACCTTGACATTCGTTCTTTTTTTAACTGTATAGGTAATTTTTAGCATGACTGTGGAATAGTTGGTGAATAATTACCTTGGAAAATAAAGAAACAGAAAACTAGCCCATAAGAAGATTTTAATTTTTAAAGACACTAGTCAAATTTCTGAATATAAAACAGAGGATAAGAGATAAAATTCTTCCTTGAGATGACTATGCCTTTGGAGTACCAAACTCTCACTTTTAAAGAGCAGATATACTTGTTTCAAAGACACTTTAACCTTCTATCAGCTTGTGTAATTAAAAAACATGCTACAGAGTGTTAAGTGAAGAACATAAAACTATTTTGTTTAATATTTTATTGGTCAGCAAATTATAGCGTCATTAAAATATTTCTTGCTATGTTACATGCTAAATATGTTCACATGTAAAGATAACTTCAAACATCTTAAATCTGAAGATATAATTCTTAGTTCAGTACAGAGAATTATGCACATAAATACCAGAGAGAGTATGAATGAAGGAGTTGGGTTTTTTTCCTTTTAATCTCCTTATTTTTCAAGCTTCTGGCAAGCCATAATTCATTTTTATCACAAAGACACAAGAATTATGCAATCACTTTTTATGTGTGTATATATATATAAATAAATATATACCATATGTGAGTTTGCATATCGTGTATTTTTTGCTTATAGTATACACAACTAAATTTAACAGTTAGAACAAGTTATAATGTTGTCAGTTTCTCAAATTTAAATAGAAAAAAGTCAGCCAGTTGGATGAGATTGGCTTTCTTAGTACCTTTACTGAGACCATGCAGTTTGATCTCTCAAAAACACACCCAGAAATCTACTGCCAAGAAGAATGGAAATGCAACCATGGAAATGCTGTACTTGGAAATCACTGCTTGTTTGACACAAGCAGGAGAAAAGGAAGTAATTCTAAAAAAACAGCCTTCACCATTTCTGCTTTCCATGATGCTGGTTGTTTTCCCCTGGAGGCATCATACCTGTAAACTATTGCCATGTCTGTACCATTCATACACCAATTCATGGAAAGCGGCAGCAAATCAATTATAATTATGAGGTATTTTTAAGATAAGCTTTACCAAAACTTGTTTTACTGTATAAGCATGTTGAAATGTCAATATTACATCAGATGAGCCACAGAAAAAGCTCTTCTGTGAACTTCTGCACTCAGGTCTTCCAATACAGTGCTGTGTGACGTAGTGTTTTGGTGTGGCTGAGCAGCTGCTCCTGTCACATGCTGAAGCAGAAGTGAGCTTTAATACAGTGATCATCTTTTTGCCTCTGGCTTTGCAGAGGGCCTGTTCAGGTTTCTTTTTTGATGTAGCTGACTTTAGAAATGCACCCATATTTCTACATTTATTTTAGTTCCTCTTGGTTTTATTCTTTGGTGTTCATTTAGCTCATTGCTAAAAACAAAATTGGTAAGTAGCTTTCAAAGAACATTTTATGAAAGGCAGGAACATATCAACACTGATGATATTAGTATGAGATAGCAGTAAGGTGTCCCCTTAGCATTTCAAAGAAAAATTCAGAAATATGCAGTTTGGCTCTCTTAGCCAGAAGACCAATAAAATATATGGGTGTTTTGGCTTTAGTTTTGTGGTGAGGTTTTTGTGTTGGTTGGTTGGTTGGTTGGTTCGTTAGTTGGGGTTTTTTTAGTTTTGTTTATTTGCGGTTTTTTTGTTTGTTTTTGTTTTGTTTTCTTTGTTTGGGGGGGTCTATTTGTTTGGGTTTTAGTTTCATTTTTGGGATTTTTTTGAAAGCAAGGCATCCAAAAAGAAATACATTAAATTGCAGGGCAAGAAATCCTAAGGGATCAGAGCCTGAGGGTTGATGCATTGTGTTGAGTACACTGCTATGCTGATAGAACAGTGCACAGCTGTGATGCCACCACACATAACATGAAGACTTCATTGGAAAAACTCTATGAAATAGTACAAAATTAATACAATACTCTAGCAAACAAGGAAGGAAAGTCTTAAGCTCCACATCATGTGATCACAAGATGTGCTTTAGGCCAACCTAATTCACCCTTTGATAAGACCTCTAGAGCTCCTGGCAGAAAGTATGAGTGGGAAGAGACACCAAGTGCTACTTCACTTACACTATTACGAAAGTATTGGAGCCTCAAAAACAAACTGCATTTCTATGCTAAAAAAGTACAAATGGGAAAGGCCTCTTCCTGTGAATTGTACATACTTCTGTCTTGTGGAAGAAGAGGATCACTCTTAAAACAGAAAAATTTTTTGAGTTATATGGCATTTCCTCAGTCTTATCCAGAAGTGTGTTGATAGTCCTCACTAAAGGCTGGCAACAAATGTAAATTTCTGTGTATCACAATGGAAGTTTAGAACAAAATTTGGAGGAGTACAAAATAATAGTTAAGAATATTGTGTCTTAAATTACAATTTCTGTCAGCTTAAGGTAGAGAAGCCACAGTTTCACTGCACAACAGCTATAGCATACCTATGTACAGCTATAGGTATAGCTTTTTTTTCTCTATACATCTTTTTTTTTTCCTTCAGAATATTGGATAATGTTGCAGCAATAATATAAACTGATGAACATATCCATTTTCGTATGTATTGGTCCTTTATATTAGTAGGATTTACACTTATTTTTTTCTCAAAGCAGAAAGTCACATAGGCAGATAATAAGTAAATCTAAGTTTTAGTAATCTCTCTGCATTGTAAACAATGGCAGAATTCTATGAGTGAATTATGGATTTAAATTGTATAGATATTGTTGAGTATCTTAAAAAGCCTTATTTTTTCACTATTCTTTTACTGGTTTTATAGCAGAATATTTTTTCTAAATTTTATACATAAATATGTGACTGGTGAATGTGATTGGTTTCTCTTATTGAAAGAAAGCTTAAAATGTAAAACACTGATCTCAATAAATAAAAATTCAAGGTGGTCAATGGGACAGGCAGATATGAAAATACTACACTCTTAAAAATTTGAACATTTGTTTTGGATCTCTTTGAGGTTTCACTCTAGAATTAGAGGCTTCCAAACAGAAAGTTACATTTCTGTATTGAACACATGGAAATGTTCACAATGTGAATGAAAAAGCAAAATGCATCTCTTCTGTATATCAATGCCAATGGATTATGTATTTTATGAGTCATAATTCTCTTCAGACATACCAAACCATACTAAAGATTAACTGATTTTTCAAAGTTTAGGCAGAAGTTTCTCTATATCAGAATCACAAGACAGTCATATGCTGGCAAACACAGTCATATCTTGCTTTCATAACATTAAATGCAGGATTCCACACAGGGGAAAGATCAGTTGCAACAACATGCTCTTTGTTTCACGGTCTTACTGCTTATGAGATACTGTTTTCAGAAAAAATACTCTTCTTCATCTTTTTTTTCTTCTTATATATAACAGAGAGACACACATGAGTCTTTGTTGGAACATTTAGGGAGCAATTTTGGTTTTTCTCTGAGCTTAGAATAAATAAATCCAAAAGAACTGCCAGTCACAGGCAGAGTGGCTATATTTTACAAAATTCATCCAATACACCCCTCTGCTACAGCAGCTTAGATATATTCTCCTTCCCTTCTTTTATTACACTCCTAGGTTTAAAAAAGGGTGGATTTCCCAAGTGTGATGAGTTATCACAGTCCCACAGACATTACATGATTTGGAATTCATCCATTCCTGAGTACTCTGGGACTGCAAAATTCATTTCATGTAGTGTAAAAGCTGGGAAGCACAGCTTCTCTGAAGTCAAGCTATTAACAACGTGATATGCATCCCTTTTTTTTCCTTAGAGAATTTCACATATAAGGGCTGGTAAGAAAAGTCTTATTTCCAAAATCAACATAAGGTTATCTTAGTTTAGCTATACTCATGGAAGGGAAACTTCCAGATGTGCTTAATTTTTTTACTTATTTATTCTATCTCTTTCTGAAGACGCAAATTAGAAGGCAATCTTTCTGAACATAGTTATTTCATTGCAACATTAATTTCCTACTTTTTTAAAGTAGCTTATACCTATAGATTTTTTAACATTGTAATTGAAATTATTCCCTTTAATGTCGTTGGACATAAGCGTCTTCAAATTCCTTTACCTACTCCTTCCTTTTCATTTGCAATTTGTCATTGTTCCCTTTTACATCCTTCTACGTTGCTACATTTTTCAATCACTATCTCCCCGCATCCCCCCATCTTCTTAATGGTTTTGTCTACTTTTGTCATTTGACATTGTGTCCCCTATCTTGTACTATCTTTTCCTTTAATTTCATTTGTAATCTCTCCAATGTGATATTTCCCACCTCAGTTTGTATTGCTGTGTCACCCTATCTTTTTCAGTCTGTTTTCACTTCCCTTCAGATTTTCATGTATTTCAGTTTCATTATATAACAATTTTGGTGAGGAGAGAGAATACCTATTTCAAAGTGTATTTTTTGCCATTGAGCTAATCCTTTCCTTGGTTTTTAAGACAAAATATCAACACTTTCATGTAAATTTCAAACCTAATACAATCTACAGCATACCATTGAAATTTCTGGGGTTAGTAGTAGTCTTGGCAAAAGGTACACTTTATAGGATTGGATAAAATCAAGTCACTACTTTTTAACAAAAGAGAGATGGGTAGCATATGTCTGTATATGCAAATAGAGTTTATTACATAGCTGTTCATTTGTCATTATGATAAAGCCCTTTTCACAAACTGTATGTTGGCATCCTTAAGGAAAAAGCAGCCCTTGAGAAGGAAGTTAAGCACAGGGATTTCTGCTGGCTCAGAGATGCTACATCCTTATCCTTGCATTCTGCTTGTCTTCTCTCGGCCTACATCATTTCTGAGCAGATCAATGCAAAGCTGTAGGTGTTATATCCTAATTACCATTAAATTGTTTCCTCTTTTCAAACATTGTTGACGTGGCAAGATTATAGGAAGGATTTTTGAGATGTCTGTAAAGCCTTTTCTTTTTGCATAGAGGAGTTATTTTTTCTCACTCTTTAGTGGTATAATAAGTAATGTATGATAAGATATATATGCTGCATACCAATGTAGGTGAAAGCCTTCCTCATGAAACCTTGAGACACAATAATGGATGAAAAATAAGAAGCCACATAACACAAATATTTTTAAGGCAGACTCAAAAGGTAATAGTTCCAAAGATAATTCAATTAAAAAATTATGGAGTGAATTATCTAACTGTAAAAGAAGTAAAAGGTGTTTTTCCCTCGTGGTCTCCCTACAAACTCTCCCTATACAATCTTCTTTAGCTTTAGGCTCTCTGTTTTGCCAGTATTGTCCCCTGTGTGTCTAGGTCACAGGCTATAAGAGACAGAAATAATGTAATTTGGCCAGGCCATGCAGGGCGGGAAGTACTTTTCTCATCTTCACTGAAGGAGTAGCTTTCAGGAGGAAATCCCAAACTCAGTATCATAAACTGAAGGTTGAGAGAGTCCCCTTAATTCAAGGTCAGTTCTCTCTGATCACCCAATCCTATATCTACACATGAGCACCTCTAAGAGGCAGTTTGCCACAACATATTTGTATTTCAGCAGAGTGAGTGTCTGCTGGATTTTCCTGTGATTAAGTTTGGTGATCATTTCCATAGACCTTCAGCTTAACTTTCAAGGAGCTCTGGAAAGCATCAGTAATTTATTATCAGAGGTGGATGTGACTTGGTTCAGCGTTAGGTTCAGTGCTGCCTAGCAGACCATATTTTCATACCTTGACTACAACATTGTGTTTGTTAAGCAAGTCTGTATAATCTTTTATTCTTCTGTACCTATGTTGTGTGGGCAGAAGGGACATCTAGGAAGTGTAGTGACTTCTTTATTCCTGGATTTCTGCACTGCTATGAAATTAGAGAAACCAAAGTTCTATGACAAAGGAGATCAGTTTTAAAGATGTAGCTTGATTCCACTAAAACTGTTTTAACTAAGCCTATTTCAGTAGGTGCTGACATTGCCAATATCTGATTCTTTAGAAAAGTACTGATCTAGCCCCAGTATTTGCATTTAGAGAGAACTGTAGGACCATAAATTTGCATCTGACAGTGTGAATACTGATTATATTATTCACTCAAGTTACTTCATTTCTGGAAACCACACAATTGAAAGGAGGATGACAGGCTGCTTTCTGTCTTTCCCTGCCATGATTCTGTCTTTGTAGACCCATTAATAATCTTAAAACTAATTCTCATCTATATGCAGCTAAAAAATGCACCTACATCAAAGTCATGCTTTAGAGCAGGACTGCTGATGAGCTCTGAGGGAAGTAGTACCCAGATGAGAATGTTGAATGTAATGCCATATATTATATTTTCTGCAGTGCCCTGAAACAAGAATATCTGACCATGAGTAATTAATTTTCAAAGCCAGCGTTCACCTATCAGACAGATTCTTTTTTTCTTTTGAAAGTAATATTTTAAGTTATCAAAAAGAGTCTATCACTGTGACAGACACAAAAGGGCTGAAGTCATACAGGAAATGTATTTGCCAATCAAGGCATGGAGAAAGACCAAAACCCTAGTTTCAGATGACAAAAGCAATGACTTGTCACATGTCATTCTCCAAGAAAGTCCCTTTGATAATACAAGGATAATGAATTATCCCATTCATTACGCCTAGTGTTTTTCTATGGATTTACCCTCATACATTATGAGAAGCTGAATGCAAATAAGAAAAGGCTTTAATTAAGTAAATCCTAGGTGTTTCTCTCTAACAATGCACATGGTTGAGTGTCCACCTGTTGCTTTCTGACTGTCTTATGAACCTTCACATAGATCAGAAACAGCTGTGGTGATTCTTCAGCTCTAATTGACCAGTGCCCATCCATTCCAAATCAAATGGCAAGATGGGGATTTTTTGTGAAGCATGGAAAAAAACCCCAGAAATTAAACATTATCAATCATAGAATTATAGAACCATGGAATTGTAGAAAGGTTTGGGTTGAAAGGGACCTTAAAGATCATATCATTCCAACAGCACTGCCATGAGTAAGGAACATTCCACTACTCCGTTACTCAGACCCCCATCCAGTCTGGTCTTGAGCACCTCCAGAGACAGGGAGTCTACAGCCTTTCTGAGCAACCTGCTCCAGGGCCTCAATACCCTTAAAGTAATGAATTTCTTCCAAATAACTAATCCTTAACCTACCCTACTTCACCTTAAGGCCATTCCCCCTTCCCTTATCACTACATGGCCTTATGAAAAGTTCCCCTCCAGCTCTATTCCAGGCCCCCTTTAAGTGCTGCTGTAAGGTCTTCCCAAAGTCTTCTCTCCAGGCTGAGCAGCCCCAGCTCTCCCAGCTTGTATTCATAGGAGAGCTGTTCCAGGTCTCTTCAAGGCTTGGACTTGCTAATCCTCGGGACTTCCTCCAGAATGTCAACATCTTTCTTGTGTTCAGGGCTTCAGAGCTGGACACAGAATTCCTGATGGGATCTCACAAAGGTAAAGTAGTAAGACAGGATCACCTCCCTTGTGCCACTGGGCCCATTTCTTTCGATGCAGCCCAGGGTGTGGTTGGCTTTCTGGGCAGTAAGCACATGTCAACTGGTCATGTCCAGCCTCTCATCAACCAACATCACCAAGTCCTTCCCCTCTGGGCTGCTCTAAATCCATTCTCACCCAGCCCGTATTTGTGCTTGGGATTGTCCTGACCCAGGTGCAGGACTTTGCACTTGGCTTTTTTGAATTTCATGAGGTTTGCACAGGCCCAACTGTCAAGTTTGTCAATGGATGGCATCCCTTCTCTCCAGGTTCATTACAAGCTAGGTAGAAATAGTGCATAATATCAGTGTCCTGATTCTGGCTGGGATAGAGTTAACATTATGCTTATTATCTGGTACAGTGCTGGGTTTTGGGTTTAATATGAGAATCATGTTGCTTTAGCTGTTGCTAAGGAGTGCTTACCCTAAGCCAAGGACTTTTCACTTTCCCATGTTTTTCCCAAGAAATTCTATGGTGCATCACTTGTGTCTCTTGTGTTTTATTCCTCTCTTTCTTCTTTTCATTATTTGTATTATTTTTCTATTTCACTTCATCTCAAGTAAAGTGAGTAAGCAGCTGTGTGGGACTCAGTTGCTGGCTGGGGTTAAACCACAGCAGTCCAAAAAGGCAGCCTCACTCCTCACGCCCCCTCCTCCACCACTCCCTGCCCCTCTCCCCCATGGGACAGGGAGGAGAATCAGAAAATGTTAAAACCTGTGGGTTGAGATAAGAACAGTTTGATACAACTGCTTACCACTCGCTAAGCAACGCCCCTCTTGTGCACAAGCAGAGATGAGCCACCCACAGCCAGCCCCCTCCCTCCCAGTTTGTGCACTGGGTGTAACATTCTGTAGCACAGAATATCCCTTTGGTTCAGGTCAGCTGTTCTGGCTGAACGCCCTCCTGACTTCTTGTGCACCTGCTCGCTGGCAGAGCATGAGAAAATGAAACACTGAAAAGTCCTTGGCTCAGGGTAAGCACTACTTAGCAACAGCTAAAACATCAGTGTGTTATCAACAGTATTCTCATCCTGATTCCAAACTGCAGCACTGTAACAGCTGCTGAGAAGAAATCGACTCTGTCCCAGCTGAAACCAGGACAATGAGAATACGGAATGTATTTGTCAGAAATAGCAGGACACAGCAAGAATACATGTTATTACAATTTATTACTCCAGCCCAGAGTCCTAGTCCCTAGTGTAGGAGTTGGGGCTGTAATAGGAAAGCTAGGAACATGCAGTGGTGAGAGCCATGGAGCCACTCAGTCAGCTCCTGAGGAGTTCATATGTTAACATAACATTGTTAAAATTTTCCTTCCCTACTTAAAATGCCTTTTAATGTGATCCAGTGAACTGGAACAGCTCTTTCCTCTGATGGATGCCCTAGCTTACCTCTGGTCCAGCAGGCTCCAGGTACAGGCTATAACTACAAGTTCTGCAAGCTATCTCCACAGCAGGAGAGGATAAATTCTGTTCTTCTTCTGCTCTCCACAAATGATTGACAAAAAATGTCTACAAAGAGAACACCAGAAGTCACTTTCTTCAGCTGCTTCTTTCCTACCCCCTCCACACACATACCCAAAGTGGGTTTTTGTACAGGGAAGGTGTGATCAAGAGAGCAAAAGATAATAAGACATGGAGTGAAAGTATTTTTTAGCTGAATCATGCCATTAAACATTCAGTCTACACATTAATCATTGAGTGACATCAAGGATTCACTTCAAAATTGGATCTGACTAGTGCACTTAATTTGCCTACTGCACCAAACAGCTGTTCAGCTTCTGTTGAATTTGAAAGCAAATGTAATTAGTGCATGTTCACTGATGCTTCCTCATTACATTGCCAGCCCATATCATTGGAGCAGTTAATTACTGCAGAGACAAAGACTTGACTTACCTGATATAGTACATGATTATTCATCATTGACTCATTTTTTCTTCTTCACTGCTAATTTTGTTAACATCCCTGACACTGCTTGAGAGTGAATCCCCTTGATCTTTTGTGCTATTATGTCTTCTCAAATGCTACTCAAATTCTGCAGGTAGCTTAATTCTCTATATTTTATTGAGACATGAGGTGTCACACGAGTTAACACTGCATGTAAGTGGAGAAGTAACTTGATTACATGAATCATAGCAAAATGTGCTATTCAGTAGCTGTCCATCACAGCTGCACTTGCACGTGGGGACTTTCCCAAGTGCATGCAGACCAAAGGCCTGCTGATGGAACCACCTTCTTTCAAGGATGGCTTTAAAATAATGCTGAGGAAAAGGAATATTATTCCATAGTTACTCTTGTTTTTAATAGACCTGCTCCACTCCTACACGGGGTTTTTTTGGGTCTTTTTGCTGGCTTTGTGTTTTTTTAATGGCCTCGGTACTCCATCACTAAAATGGAGTTAGCTGACTTTCCATCCCTGCCGACCAGATGTCACAGGCTTTTCTCAGATGCAACCCCTTTTCTCAAAAGGAAGGTGTGTCTGCAAGAAATGTGAGGACTATACACTTTTTTTAGTGACCTCTAGGCTGGTGAAGGACAAGTTGCTCAATGCAGCTGCCAGTCCTGGGGATTTCTGCAGTGCACGTGCAGATCAGCTTGTCTCTGCTGGCATGATAATACGCCATACTCCTCATAAAGGCCAGATTTAGTGATTTGCTGTACATGTTTGATATCATTGCCAGTCTTATGCAGAATAGCCCTAAGGTGTCCTGCTGCATCCCTCTCTCATCACATTTCAGATACACCTGGCTAGTCTGGCAAAGGAAGGTCACCTCAAGTGTTAAGGCAGCTTTTGCATTTACACAGAACTGCACATTCATTTTTCATCTTTTCATATGAGAAAATTTGTAACCATTCACAGAAGAACAAAATGTAAAGAACCAAGGAAATGTATAAAAAAGATGTACGACCATTTAGGATAGAGAAGCTGTGAAAATTCCAAACAGTGATGCTGAAAGAAAAAGGAATTTTTTTTTAAAGTGAGATGTTCGCTCAGGAACATCTGAGGAACATCTGAGGAATCTGGAGGAACGGAAATACTGCTCCTAAAGCAATTCAGGTGGCAAAATTCCTGTCCACAGTATTATGCTGACACTTATATGTCAGTAAAGTAGAATTGAAAGGACTTCTCTGCCACCTGAAAGAGACTTCGTATTTTTCAAAGGCATTGTATGATCTGAGAGATCAATAGCCTGACATTTATTTGGTTTGTTCATTCTTTTTTCTCATGGGTATGCTTCTCCTTTTTTATCTGATTCTACTGCATGAAACTTTCTTATCATTGTACATTTCACAAAGAATCCCAACAAAAATTCTGCAAGAGCAGTCCGCAGACAATAAACTGTACAGCAATATCTGATCTGCACATCAAACTCATATAGTAGCTGGGAGATGCCTAGAACAGCAGATATTTGCTTTTACATGCTATACCACTCAGTCTGACTTTCAGTGGACTTTAAAGCTGTCTCAGGATTAGCTCATTTTATTAGGGTTTTGTTTTGATTTTTTGGTTGTTTTTTAAGCTGCCTTTGACCATAAAGTTATTTTTGGGTACATAATTTCATTCCATAAGAAAAAAATGATTGAGTGAGTAAAATCACCCTCTGGAATGTAGGTAATGTGACAGGTGATGGGGACATTGATCAAGTAAAATTTAAGGCCAAGTTGCTTTTCACTTCCTCAGGGATCAGCCTCTACAAACTGTTCAAGTCACTAAAAAAGCATAAACCTCCCTTCAAATCAATTTATTCTGCATGGGGATAATAGCCTGAAATGAGCAATTTCTAGCAGCTGGTATAGCCAGTGTTATTACACACATAAATATTGACTCATATATTAAGAGTAATTAATGAGAAAACAAAACTGCAAGAATGGAAAGAAAAAGTGAAAAGCAATTCTCTTGGAGGCCCTGAAGGCCCTCTCTTTTCTATATTTTGTGTTTATCAATGCTCTAAACTGAATTCTGCAATGCACATTTTCTTTGTTGATCTGTAAAATTTCAACAAAGCATTTTGTAGTTATTTCAAGTCATGAATTATGCAGTAGCACATGACAGGAACAATTCATTCATATCTCAGGAGGCAGAGGAACTGAAACCTCAGCTTTAGTTTGAGAGAGGGTTTTTTGGGTTGTTTTTTTTTTTGTGTGTGTGGTTTTTTTTGTTTTTTTTTTTTTGTCCAGTGTACAATCTCTTAAAAAGGTACCTCAGAGACACAAGAAAGAGGTTGAGCTGTTGGAACAAGTCCAGAGGAGGAGCAATCATTCATTGTGCACTTCACACTAACTCTGCCACTGGGTAAGAACATGTGCACAAGAGGAACAAGAGATACTGGGGCAGAATGGCAGAAGGGAGGAGCACAAAATAACACAGCACCACCTCTTGCTTCTGGGGGCAGGAGGGAATTGACACAGCCTTGAAGGAATTTCAGGCTGCACATTCAAGCTACATCTCTCTCCTCCTCCCTCTGTTCCCTCCTCATCCACATCTGAATTTTCTTCCAGAATTCCTTTTGCCCCAAGGCACTACTAATATCCTTATTAATGCTGTCTGTGCTTTAAAGCACTAGTCCTGAGAACTTTGTAGAAGATAGGGGAATGTCATAAGCCCCATTTTAGAAATGAGAAACATCAGCTGATACACAAACAGCAGGAATCTGCTGAAGAGCAGGAACCTGTTTCTCAGGTTGATCAAACAGGAAACTTTTCTCAAGATGAAGTGAATCAAGCCTTAACAATAGAGTTACCTTTCATCTTGAAAACCTGCTGTTTGGACTCCTGTTCTATCATGAGTGAAAAAGATGTAAGGTAATCTTTAAAGTTTGAAGGATGTGACTCTTCCAAGGTTCAAACACCTCTCCACTTGAAATGCAGGCTATCACATATAGAGTGTTCCTGCAAAATATTTGCTTTCTTTAGTGAAGTATATCAGCCACAGAATGATTTCTAGTTGTGATTTTGCAACAGGCCACCTCGTCTTGCAAGTCTTTATTACTTCCACTTCAAAAGATGTAAGCTGGTCATACTGGTTACTCATTCTGCTTCCTGGTGTTGCTTATAACATGGGACTCATCATTTTTCCTCTTATCACCTGCCTCTATCACATCTGCCATGAAGAGCAGTGAGACATCTGGGATCAATAGTAGCTGCTCCCCAGATGTCATGAATATCTATATCTTCTTTAAGTCATTTACCAAGCACCTAGAGTTTCTCTGTAGCTGTGAGGATAAGAGGCTAGGAAGATAGCAATGGGTAAGAGGCTAGGACAAAACTGATACAAAATAAACTGAAACAGATGGTTCATAATAGTGGACGAAGCTGCAACGAGGTTTTAAAGTAAAGGGAAAGCAGTGGAAAAATCTATAACCTGAATTTTAGAAATTTACTGGCTGATTTTGAAGTTTTGAAATTGCATCTAAGAAAATTACAGCATAGTTTGACTAAAACATATAAATCAATATTTTTTTCTAATTTTTTTCTTCTGAATAGATATGTGTCAGGACATAATACACAGTACAATGCATATAACTTGTTAGGAAGAAAAGAAGTTTTAAAGAAATGTGTGTATGAGACACTAGAGAGAAATTTGTCCTGTTTAATATACCTGCATTCAACATCTTGGCAAATATTTCCTTCAATGTAGAATCAGCCTGATTTCAGGAATATGAGCTATGTCTGGATTAGCAGATGAAACAGAGTCAAAGTGCAGGATTGCAAATGTCTGAACAGCTTCATTTTTAGCATATTCCTATCATGGCTTTGGAGAGCAGGCATTAGCATCCTCTCAGCTATGGTCTAGACATCCTTCAGCATTTCATAAGACTGTTTCTAATAGACAGTTAAGCTGTAGTCACCCTACTTTAGGCCAGTTAACACCTGAAGACATGAGTCAGCTGTGAGCCTAAGCCTCAAGGCAGTCTCCAATCTCTTCCATGCAGAAACACATATATCAGTATCTGTACACACACAATTCATCTGTGGCAATGCAGTTTCTCAGTGCTCTGATCTATCTTGTTCATAAACCCTACTGGCACTGGTGAGTTCAGGAAAGATCTGCCAATCTGTTTTTTATAGCAGTGAAGCTAAAAGACACAATTCACTAAGAACTAAAATATGAAGAATTGGACGAAAAGGCACTACCTATAACACAGACACTCCATGAGTCAAAATGCAAATCTTCAGCAGCCTCTGTCGGGAAGGCATCTGAGATGTTGGTGAGACCTCATCACCAAGTCACAACTCTGGGGAAGAATGAGCAGTATTAAACAGAGCAGGACTGCAGAGAAATATTGGCTTCATATCCCCAAAAAGAAAAAAAAAATAAATACTTTCATCAGAAATTTGAGATTGCTGCAATTTTTATGCAGTATTAGAGGCATAGAAATGATCTCCCAAGAGACAGTCATTCATTGTGCACTTCATACCACCTTGCAGAGCTGAATACTGATGAAACACAAATCCAGCATGTTTCTAAACAGGAAGAACAGGGAAAGTACTGTTGAGCACTGACCTATTACAGAAGAAATATTCAGGACCATGGAAAAGTACGCTAGACAGACATATCATCAGAAATTCAGCTGAGTATTCAGCCATACCAACACAGTTTTAATTGAACTTTGAGATCAATGATATATACAGTTCTAGGCAATGTGCAGACACAGATGCAGCTTCCTCCCACCACAACCAAGAGGTAGCAAAAGATGAGGGGAAAGAAGTGTGGCCAAGGTCATAGTATGCTATAAAACACTTTTGAAGCCAGTTGTTTACACAGAAATTAAACAAACTAACAAACTAAGCAACTATTACTTGAAATGTGCAATAGTTGATGCAAAGGCAGTACCATTGCCACAAAACATTAGTAAAGCCAACCAGCAGTTCAGCTGAAACATTGTGTCTGACTGTCCACACCATGAAAGGAAAAGATGAAAGTCCTTTGGTGCCCTCTCTATCAGCCTAACAGAGATGTGCTTGTAAGGAGATCAACTCCTCCAGCCCATACTGTAGTCAGATGAAGGCTCTCACAAGACCTGTAAGAAACTCAAACTACAGAAATCCCTCAGGTCTGGTGGAGCTGCTGAGGAAGGATGTGGGAAGAACAGAAAGCACAGACACCCTCAAACCCGTGGAAAACAGAGTTGCCAGCTGTGTTTTTTCATTTTTGCAGTCTTTACCATTTTTTTATGATCGCAGAAAGCCCTCAAAAATGCCTTGGATATTTGGGAAACCTCCCATCAGGGAACACAGCCCTGCAAAGAAGTCACTGTGTGTTAATCCTTAAGATATACTGCTTGATTTGTCTGGAACTAAAAAAGTCTCTGGTTGCAATGTCTAAAATAGGTTCTGGCATGCTGAACCACCCAGTCCATTGCAATCTGCACTGCGTCTTTTGCCAGGTACTGCTGAAGGAAAGCAAAAAAATAGGCTCCAGACATCAGCCTGCCCTCAAAGCTAGTGCAGCGATAACAGATAAAGACAAAACAGGACTTTCAGACACCAGGCCTGCAGCTGGCAACAATTATTGTCTAAGCAGATAGCAGAGGATGTCTTTATCGAGCTCCACAGAGCCAGGAGCAGAGTACTAGTCTAAACGCAAAGAAGCTGCTTCTCAGGAGAAGAGAGAGCTGCACCGCCAGAAATCTCTGGGGCCCTGGCAACTTCCAAATGGTCCTTGAGAAAGATGAAGTTCTTAAAGTCAATGTAAGAAGTTATAAGAATAGCCAAGTGCAGCATCTGCCTGCAGTCCAGTGTATAAGCAATAGATGAAGTTAGAGAGGGAATGAAGACCAGGTAATACAGGTGGTGAACCAGCCTTGCAGCACTACTGCTGTTTTAAGCAGCAGGGAGGATTGCAGAAGGTGCTTAGGCCTCAGGATGAAGCAGAAGAGTGACACTGCAGCAAATCTAGCAGCTCTCATCCTCTGTTTACACAGCAAAAGGATGACTTTCTACTGAAACAGAAATACTAACTATGCTGCAGAGGACAGCCCCAAAAATCACATCATGTGCTTGAGGGCATTGTCCAAACACCTCTTGAATTCTGTCAGGTTTGGTGCAGAGAGCACTTCCCTGGGGAACCTGTTCCAGTGCCCAACCACCCTCCAAGTGAAGAACATTTTAATAATATCTAACCTAAATCTCCCCTGATGTGACTTCAGGCCATTCAGACCCTCAGGTCCTGTCACTGGTCCCCACAGAGAAGAGATCAGTGTCTGCCACTCTGCTTCCCCTGGTGAGGATGCTGTAGACTGTAATGTGGTGTGTACAACATATGATAAATAAGTGTTTACACAGAGCCCTGTGCAGACCTTGGAGCAGCCTTGCAGTGCCTAAAGGGAGACTGCAAGAAAGAGTGGGATTTTTAGAGGGTTTTGTAGTGATAGGACAAGGGGGAAAATGGCCTCAAACTAAAAGAAGGTAGGTTCATATTCACTATTAAGAAGACATTTTTAATCTAACCAGAAGAGGTTGCCTAAAGAGGTTGTGGATATCCCCTCCCTGGAAGTATTCAAGAGCAGGCTGGATTGGGATCTGAGCAACCTGGTCTCGTGAATTCGGTTCATGACAGGAGGATTGGAATGAGATGATTTTTAAGATCCCTTCCAACACAAACCATTCTATGATCTCTGTTGGGTGCTCTCACACACACAGACACATGCATTTTCCAGAGCAGGGAATGTCATATGATGCCTTCGTGTCTCACTTTGCTGTAGGCAGTGAATAATAACTATGAAAAGCTACACAAGTCATAGATGGTCGTACAATAAAAGTGGGGACGCGATTTAGCCGTCTGGTTGCCGCTGCTGGTGCCCTGTCCTTGTCTTCCCAGAGCCCCCACCGGCAGCGAGGAGGGCGGTCATCCATCCATCCATCCATCCATCCATCCATCCATCCATCCATCCATCCATCCATCCATCCATCCATCCATCCATCCATCCCGGTGCGGCAGCATCCCCATTTCCCGGGCTGGCCGCACGGTGGGGCGGCCGGCCCGGCGCTGGCTCCGTACCGGGAGCATCCATCCCACATCCCAGTCCCGGCAGCCGCTCCGGTGCCCAGCAGGTGGCTCCTTCCGACCACACAACGCCGTGCGAGCCTCGCTTCGCTCCCCGCATCTCCAGGGCAGCGCTCCCAATCCTTTTGTTCCCCGCATGGATAACGCAGAGGCGTACGGGAAACTCGGAGTTGCTTTCCCGAGTGCGATGGCCTGGGATGTAACACACTTTTGGGTAACCAATGCTTGTTATAGCACCACACACAAAAACAGGGTTGTGTTCATTAGAGCAGAATCACATCTCAGTTCTGCTTGAGTAAATCTGAAATAGGTCAGCTGCAGCCAGTGGAGATATTACAGATGGGAGTGACAGGGGAATTTGGCCCATTGTTAAAATATCTTCATGTAGAAACAATGTAGGAAAATTGAACTGTGACCAGGTTCCTTCATTGCTGGCTAATTTGACTCCAAAATGACCCCTCTTAAGTCGGTGAAGCTACACAGGTGTGAAGGAGAGTGGCACACTGAAGCCAGGACTGTTTGAACTGCTTGATCCAAACGGAACCAATCTGCATCCATTACAAAATTGAAGTTTATATTTAAGGAAAGTTATTTTCATATAGATATATATAAAATATAGACAGGCATGGATCTTTAAGAGACACTTTGAAGGGCCTTGACTTATTAGAAAGTTCAGACTGAATCAGACTTTTTCTGTTCAATCACCATCTCTTAAAAATGCCTAAACTCTAGCAAAGTTACTGATTTTAGAAAAGAAATGTATTTAGTGGTGCAAAATATTCAAAATGTGGAGATTTTTTACTTGACTGTGGAAAACCTTCCAAAATGCACGGATTTATTGTGACCTTATTGAACATGGGGCCTAAAAGACTGGAGTTTGACATGACTTCATAACAATCCTTCATTAAATTTGCTGCCATTTCTGCCGATAGTTCAGGTCAGTATTTGGAAAGAAGATCAAAATGTAAAAGAAAAGGCATTCTTAGCATTTGTTTCAAAATTTATTAAGGCATATACACTGGGGTGATGGAAGAGAACACCCTTGGCTAATTATTTTCCCTCTACTCTGTTAATTTTGGGTTTATTTCTTTCTGGCATCCAATCTAATCACATTTGAAGTACTCCTCAGTTTCTAGTGCTACTAAAGTTTTCCTGCTTCTGAAAGTCACACCGTGTCTTTACTTTCCAGGATATATCAGCTGGCACTGAGAGGGAAATACGAAAGCATAGGGTAACACTGAAGCCGAGTTGATATGTTCCGCATTCAATTGGCTACTGAAAACTCACCTTTCTTTTTCCCATATTAACCATTTCACACTTTCCTTTGAAATGTAGGAGGCTTATGAATTACAAGAGCTATTCTGTAGGTGTGAGTTACTCGAGCTTCTACCTCTTGCAGGATGAAGTCGTCACCTGCATCAATAAACCTCCAGAGCTATTTTTGGTGAGCTCTGCTGGGCTCAGTGCCTCCTGGGGATTCTTCCAAACCTCACTGTGCTGCCTTCCATGGACCCCGTGGCAGTCAAAATTATTAAAAGCACTGACTGAGAAATATGGGAATAGTGATCCAACATAATTCATTTAATATTCTGAAACTGGTTTTCTTGATTCTGCTGTGGTTTATCCAGATATTTAACGTTTTCTGATCCACACTTTTGCTAGTATTGATGCTTGGTAGGGACACTAATGCTGTCATAAGAAGATCTAAGCTATTGATGGCTTAGTTTGGGCTCTTCTTCCCTCTTTGATAACAAACATATTTTTGGCATCCTTCCATTTCCAAGTAACAAAGTTACAGCCCTTCTCAGAAAGCCTGACAGGAAAAGGGATTTGATGGAGCTGCCTGAAATGCGGAGACTAAAGGCTCACAGTTTGTTATCTGTGCACAGGTACAAGTGATCTGATGTTAAAAAAAAAAAAAAAGCCATTTCTGCTGTTGGGGTGAAGCTCTGGTCCTAATAATTTAGTTGCTGCAAAGCACATGCCAAGGTTGCAGGCAGCAGAATTGCTTGGATCATTTCCTACGCACTTTGCAGAGTGGCAATTAGCAGCACAGTGGCATTAACAAGACAGCTTTACATGAGCTTTCAAAGTGAAAACATAAAGAATCCCTAAAAGACCAGCTACTTGTAAAATGTGAGAGGGAAGCTGTAGGCCTGATTTTTGGGAGGTGGGTGCAAGGCTTTGCCCACAGGCAGCGCGACCATCAATCAGAGTCACCCGCCACCCTCCGTCCCTGGCTCCTCCAAGGAGGGGGAACCTCCTGTATTCTGCACTCGACCTTTGTGTTGCCTTTCCTGCGTGGGGATGGATGCCACACGTCTCCAAGTGCCCTCTCATCCACATTTACCGTAAACACCCAGAACACCTGTTTGCTCTGACTCACCCACTCCTCACGCAGACTCTCCCTTTTTTTGACAGCAGACCTCACTCAGGTAGTATGTGCTGCTAATATCCTTTCAGAACCATGTAATAACATGCCTTCTATCCAATTCCTAGCATCCTTCAATCAGCTCAGCCAGTGGGCTAACTGCTTATGCTCCTGTGATTTATATAAGTGCAATTAATTTAAACTGCATCACCCCGGTGCTATGCCGGTGAAAATGCCCCGAGAGGGAGAATCTCACTGGTGAATCAGAGCCTTTACTTTTAACAAACACACAAAAGAACAGATCCTGAGCCAGTGAAAATCTGCATGGCTCCATTCATTTCAACACACAAACTTAAACCAGCTCAAGGTCTGAATCACAGCTCATGTAACAGACTATTTAGATACAGACTAATGCCTCACATCCTGAAATGCAATGCTTTCCCAGAGCTGGCAGGGGACAGGGACTTGTTAGATGGAACAGAGCTGAGAGAGGGAAGCAGGACCACAAATGAAACCTTTAAAAAATGCTTTGTGGATTTCTTCATTTCTGTGGAGATGAGGAAAGTAACATATTGTGTCTCTGCAAGCATTGCTCTCTCTTCTGGAAAAACCACGTCTGTTCCTTTTGCCCCAGCTGCAAAGCAAGCAACCTGCAAACTCCCTTTCTTTGCCACTTTCCCTTTCCTCCCACAGCCTGGGTATGTTCCCTGCCACTTGGAAATTCATATGGCACCTTTCATTAACAGACACAAGAGTCAGATGATGAACAGATGACTTTTTTAAATCAGTTCTTGAAAATGGCTAACTTTTCCCTGCACTTGTTTTGGTATTCCCCAAGATTAAGAAGTCATGCAGCTTGACAAAGCACTTTGCTCTTGCATGTCTTAACACACCCATTCGACTTTTTTTTTTTCTTTACCTTCACATTTATTCCAACACCTGCTGCAGAAACGGGCTGGGGTGGTCTCTGTAGAACACCCTACACACCTCCTGCCAAGAGAAGAGAGAGCTCCAGCGTCACACCAGCACGGCATGCCGGTATGTGCCCAGGCAGGTGGAGGTAACGCACAACCAGGGGGGGAAGGGGTGGGGAGGGCAGACCAAGAGTCAATCAGAGTGTAATTTGTGTTAGAAATTTAACAGCGCTCAGCTGTCCATATTTCCAAAATGCAAATATTTTAAAATTAAAAAACCTATCTGTGACTAAATATCTCCTCTAAATCAATCTAGATAACCAGAACACTCTGTGGCACATTTAAGAGACTTTCATCTTAAATGAAATACATAACATAGATTAAACCTTCATAGGAAATCAAGAGGTCCTAAAATATACTAATGGAGAAGGGCATTTAAGAGACATTTAGATTACCCAGTCTATAATTTTGGGGGGTTTGCTTATCTATGCATCTTTTAACTGCTTTGGATAATTAGGAAAATTTCCTTGGCAGTGTCCTAAGAGCATAGGCAAAAGAGTGACATAACTACTCCCAAGGAAGGAAAGGTCGAGGTTTTGCATTCTGCAGATTTTTAAAGCAAAAGAGAAAATATTCTTCATATGAGCCGTCTGAAGCAGTATGCATATTGTATAAAGACTATCACTCTCCTCTGAAATAAAATGCTCCCAAGGCTTCTCCATCTCCTTGAACTCTCTTGCAGTATCTGTCTGGTCCTTGTGCCTGAAAGGGTGCAGGTCAGGGAGGCAGCCTGCTCGTCTCCAGCCTCCCCTAAGCACAATTCAAAGGCAGCTCCCGAATGGAGCAGGCACACACTCAGTTCAAAGCCTCCCATTAGGTCTGCCGGCCAACTTTGTATCTTGTAGTGTCTTGTGTGTGTGTGTGTGTGTGTGTATTTACCCCTTCTTCTCTTAGTGAACAGTTTGTCCCACTGTAATTCTCATATCAAACATCTGGAAACCAGATTCGTTAAAACAAAAACAAAAAGAGAAAGAAGAATAAAAAATAAGAAAATAAGAAAATGGGGGAGGAGGGGGGGAAGAGGGAGAGGAAAAAGAAAAGAGGGGGAAAAGGGGAGAAGGGGCAAAAAAGAGTGGGAGGAAGAAGGAAGTTTCAGTGCCTATTACTTATCCAGGTCTCTGTCAGAAAGGAAAATATATTTCAGCTGAATCAGTAAACTGACCTTTATTTTCAAGAATTTTGAACAATACATTTTGTAGGCTGAAGTTGTACAGAGCCGCATCCCCCCACTTCGGAGCAGGGCAACGCGCTCTGCTAGAGCTCTCTCCCCCGTTCACAGCTGTCTCCAGCGGGAGGAGCTGAAACCTGAACCAAGCCCTCCGAGTGGGATTGGATCCCTGAGCCAGCAGCGCCAGAGCCCTCCCAGAAAAACAGCCTCTTTGGAAAAGTGCTTGAGAACATCCCGAAGCGATTGGAGGAGCGGAAAACCCTTCCCCCCTGCACCTGACTCGTGGGTATTTACAGCACTTTTCAAGGCGCCTCGGCAGTGCCGCTGCACGGGCGGGAGTGGATGGGCTGCGCGGGGCCGGCAGCGCCGTAGGGACGCTGGGAGCGGGAACGGGAGCGGGATCGGGACCGATGCGCCCGCAGTGACCCCGCGAGTGCCTGCGCTGCGCCCCCGGACCGCCACAGCCCCCGGCAGCACACCGAGTCTGCGAGAAGCACAAAGCCTGCCTCCAAAATGCCACGCTCCTTCCTGGTCAAGAAGCATTTCAATTCATCCAAGAAGCCGAACTACAGCGAGCTGGACACTCACACAGGTAACAGGAGGAGATCGGGTGCCACCACGTCGCTTCTGAGGCTGCGGTCGTGGCGTGGCAGTGTTGAGGAGGGTGGGATTGCTCGCAGGCTGCAGGGCACGGGTTAGCTCATTGCTGGCTCTATTTTCTCTCGCTTACAAGGAGGGAGTTTTGAGAAATATGTCAGTGCTGACCAGAATGAATCGTGAAAGTTTGCTCGTCCACTTGAACTCAAGTTACTTAGAAAGCATTTGGAGTTTCCCTGTCCTTTATCTGTTAGTGGTGGAATTGAAACTTTTATTCAAATTCTTCAGGAAGTTTCACTGCTTCATTGTGTCAGGCTGCACAGATTTAGAAGCAGCATGCTGCCTTGGAGGGACTCTCCAGCTGCAGCTTGCCTGTTCAAGGGCTCTGTCTCTACCCATCAGAACATATGTATGAAACAGTACTTCCTGAATCCCCCTTATATTCAGATTACCCTACTGAGTGTTTCGTTTGTGCAGCTTTTAATCCTCAAAGTCTAAATTTTCCTGCTTTTTGAAATACACTTTGGTTCTCTTACCTGAAAATGTTCTTCTCTCTCCAGTGATTATATCCCCATACCTGTACGAAAGCTACCCAGTCCCTATCATCCCACAGCCAGAGATCCTGAGCTCAGTAGCTTACAACCCCATCACTGTGTGGACTACAACCGGGCTGCTACCGTCTCCACTACCCAGTGACCTCTCTCCACTCTCTGGATACCCCTCATCTTTGGGAAGAGTGAGCCCACCTCCACCTTCTGACACCTCCTCCAAAGATCACAGCGGCTCAGAAAGCCCCATCAGCGATGAAGAGGAGAGAATCCAGTCAAAGCTTTCAGACCCTCATGCAATCGAAGCCGAAAAGTTCCAGTGCAGTTTGTGCAACAAGACCTATTCGACTTTCTCTGGGTTGGCCAAACACAAGCAGCTGCACTGTGATGCCCAGTCTAGGAAATCCTTCAGCTGCAAGTACTGTGACAAGGAGTATGTCAGCCTGGGAGCGCTTAAGATGCACATCAGGACCCACACGCTACCTTGTGTCTGCAAGATCTGCGGCAAGGCGTTCTCTAGACCCTGGCTACTTCAAGGACATATTAGAACTCACACTGGTAAGAGCAAGTGTTACATTTGCAGTAACATCGGGATGCCTTTTTTGCCATTTTTCTCCACAGGTGGAAAAACCAGCATAGTTTCTCAACTAATCTTGAAATGCAACCACAGAATTTGAAATGAATCATTGAAAGGCTAAATTCTTCCTCTTGCAGGGAGAGGAGGAAGGTGGGAGTGGGGAGGGGGGTTTAGCATGGTGCCATAACTGCAGGCCAGATACTGGCATCAATCAGCATTGCTTCCTTGATAATTTTAGGATGTTTTAGACAAATTTCACTAGCTGAAGCTTTTGCTTTAAGGATTTTATGTTAACTTTCAGGAAATTGCTAACTTTGAGAAGGCTCCAGCTGACTCTGAAATCAGGCAGCAAAAACAGGCAATGCATGAGGGGCTGCCTTCTGACTCCTTAAGCAGCTGGCAGGTTTTGCATGCACTACCTCCAGTTAGAAACCCATCATCAGCAACGTGGTTGGGTTTTTTCTATTGAGGCAAAAATGGGTTTTGAGTATAACACTGGGTGCAATGTAATGTCTGTACTGCTGTTTGCTGCTTTTCACACAAAGCCCTTGTTCCCCAGTAATTCACAGAGTCTAAGCAGAAAATGTTCTATGAAAATGTTTGAAAATTTTGGATTGAGCCCAGTCTAAAGGTATTGCATGCACCTGTAGATGCAGACAGTGTCAGCAGCTTGTTTTCAGACTGCACTTTACAACATATTCTCGATAGACTGGGATTCTGCAAAAGAGCCAGCAGTGCTGAAAGCTGCTGTATCTGTGGCCTGATTAACTTATTACTAGACTCTTTTTTTTCTTATAACAAGTCATTTCTGTTTGTTCTTTTTTTCTTAGGAAAAAAGCAAGTTTTACCTGTCCCAAACATCTACCTTTTTTTTTTCTTTTTTTTTTAAGATTTATCCTATTTTCTCTTGATGTTTCCTTTGTAGGAGAGAAGCCATTTTCCTGTCCTCACTGCAACAGGGCTTTTGCAGACAGATCCAATCTGAGGGCTCATCTGCAGACCCACTCAGATGTGAAGAAATACCAGTGCAAAAATTGCTCCAAAACTTTCTCCAGAATGTCTCTTCTGCACAAACATGAGGAATCTGGCTGCTGTGTAGCACACTGAGTCATGCAGTCAATGTTTACCTGGACTTGATGCATTTCTTAACTTCAGTTCTAAATGATAAGTGGAAATCCAAAGGCGTTTTCTCGTCTACCTTTCAGCCAAAAATAAATAAGCAAACCAAAAAACAAAGAAACCAAACCAACAAACCAACACACCACCAAACAAGCAAACAAATAAACAAGTGGAAGAACTTAGAATGTCAGTAGAAATGAGCTTTAAGTAGTTTCTGTTCTGCCATACATTTGCATTCTTAAGTGTGAATTCTGAAATGGGGGTAAGACGCCACGCATGACATTTCAAGTAGATCTAAAGGAAGAAGCATTATCAGCTTTCTTTATGGATGAAGCCAAATGTAGGTCGTCTTTTCTTGCTTAGAAAAGGCTTCAAAGTTAACATTACATTCCTGCCAAGCCATTTCAACCAAAGAAACAGTATTTTAAGTGGAAAGTTTAATGAAAATACTACCCAAGTGAATTTTGCTAGACACCATTTATCTCAGGTGCCTTAAAAAGTATTCCAAGTTTACTTAGTAAATGTTTAATATTATTCATTGCTGTGTTTTTTTATTTTATTAGGAGCCAAGGCCTTCATTAATGACCTGAAATGCTTTAAAACTGCATAACTAAAAGAGGGAAGAAAGTATAAGAGAATGTACGAAAAAATTTAAAGCCACAAATTAACTGCATGTGCCTTAAAAATAAATAAATAAATAAAAGGTAATACTGTAGCTTCAAACATTCCTGGTGCATGCTTGACCATACTTTAATATGGAATAGTTCATCTAAACTTCATTTTTGTTTTAAAAAAACGGGAATAAGTGCAAGAGAGGGGATCCATGGGAGTTTTACAATTATTTTTTTTAATGCACAAAGGAAATGCAATATTTTCAGCATTACCCCTCCAAGTGCCTTTTTTATTGATGATTTTGTAAAATATGTCTACATAATGTAAATATTTTTATTTTTATATGATTGAATGTGTTATGACTGAAAGCAAATTGTTGCCCATAGCAGCATCTATAGATAACTTGAAGAAAGTGTGAAGTGAAATTGATGTTGTTTTCTAGCCACTTTTTTACAATAAACATTTTTAAGTAAGATTTCTGTTGTTTGTTCTGATTAAACAACTGTGTACACTCTTTGGAACACAGAAAAATGTGAATGTCTCTACATGATCAAATGAAGATTAAAGTGAATTGCAGATGTGAAGACTGACTCCACAAGTTCTAAACCTTAGAAAGGAATATATACATTGCATTTTAAAATACTTTAAACCTGACAGTGCATTTCTCTAATCAATGTTCTAAAACACTTACTTTTCTCCTACTTACAACACTTGACAACATTGTGAAATATATTTTATCAAAAACATTTAAGAGCAAAGCATTTTAACAGAGGAAAGGGTGCTATTAGAGAGGCCTTGTAGTACTTTCCCTCAGACTTTCACATGAGGGAATACAGGCCTGATCCAAAATTCATTGAAGTCAGTGGAGCCTTACAGGAGATCAACACTCTTTGCATGATGCTCTTTTAAAGTAGTAGCCAAGTCACATTATAATATACTTTATTTGGCAATTTCAAGATGATTAAAGAGATTTTATTAAAATGTATTACATATCAGAACTGTCAAGAGAATGCATCACAAGTGTATATCAGCTAATATATCAGAGGAAAGAAATTATTTCGTAATAAGAAGTAGAAATCGTCTTCCTTCAGGTGATTTGACTAAGTACTCCAAGGTCTGACCTGCATGAAAGTATTACAACTTCAACAAATCACATCTCATCATTACTGACTGCTGGGAAACAACCCTATTTTCAACTTTTAGCAAAGTACAAAGCTAGAGAACAGGCAAGCACCAGCTGACATCCAGTCTGAAGACCCCCATATCTACATGAGGGTACCAACCAGAACAAGTAATAGCAAAAATTAAATTCCAACAATTTACCAAGAATGTTACTGATGTGAAAAGGCAAGGTGAACATTTCTTGAAAAAAATGTACGCTTCAGCAAAATAATGCAATAGATCATATATGCTTTCTGTCTCCTCCAGCCCAGTTCTGGAGGAGGGATTCAGCAGGACTGCACTGGAATAATGCAGGCAATAGGGGGAAGTTTTGCACCTTTTCTCCACAGAAAGCATGATACTGAAAAATGAAGCTCAAGTGAAGCTTTCATATTCTCCAAGCATTAAAATTATGATTCCCTAGGAGCTGCTAGGGTTTTTTTTCAGGAAATAGCTGGTGAGTTCAAGAAAGATAGGGTTAGTGGGAATTTGTGAGGTAACATTTCAAAATGAACACATGAAGGCATCAAATACCCTTGAAAAGTTTCATGTGGTTTCTCTATTGATTTGCACTTCCATGTCATTCGCTTTGAAGTTTGTAGGCTCCAGCAGCTCTTTGTGCAGCTCCTTCTTCCCAGAGCAAAGTTTACTGGAGTATGAGTAAAGCCCTGGCAGTCAATACCTATTTGTACTGTTCTAGGTTTGCTCTCCTGTGCTGTGCCACAAAGATGTTTCCATTGTTTTAATTCACACTTTAAATTCTCTACACCCAAAGTAAATTAAACAGTACAAGAGCTTGACTTCTTGAGTGAGTGGAAATGCTACTGCAGTCCTCAAGGGAAATGAGATGAAAACTTCATCAAAATACAGTATGCTAAACCAAACACAAGTGGAACTGGTCTGATTTGGAGATGACAATTAAGATATGCTACTTTGCATGCCTGTAACACCTGTACTCATAAAACACAAAGATGGGAAAGGCTAGAAGCTCTTTTGGCTCATCTTTGTAATTGAAACAGAACACTCTATCACAGATCCCAGCGCTCTGTCCAGTTGCAGCATAAACTTCCCAAGCAGCTAAATTTCTCTGCTTTTCCTGTGTGACTGCTTTCTATTCCCTGTCAAGACTTTCTCTAAAACATATTCCATTAATAGTTTTACCTCATTACCTTAGAAATGCCCTTCTGCACCTGCACAAGCTATTTATCAATGTAAATTGAATTCTGTTCTGAGCTATGACTTTCTCAACACACACTGGAGAAGTTCCCTGCAAGGTCAATCTTCCCATTGAACCTCTTAGGCCATTGCAACATTTTTCACAACACATCTCTTATTCTATATCAAAATACTCTTTTAAATTTTTAAAATCTTTCTTAGGAAAACATGGTCCCTGTACTCAGAATATCTTGAGTGCCTCTTTTCTGAAATTTTTCACTTCTATTTTACTTTTTGAACAATATGTGCTCCAGGTCCTTCCTTTACTATCTTCTATCAACTTGCTTTCAATGTTCTTTCAGTGTTCAGAGAAAAGTGAAACCACCTCAACACTTGTGAAGTTACAAGTTAAATATATTAATTTCTCAAGGCTGAAGGCAATAATTGATTCACTTTGCTTTCCATGTCTTTCTTCCCTTGCTTCCATTTGGGCATGCTTTTCATTTCAGAGCCTGCAGAATGAAGGGAGATGTGCATGAAGTGAAGAAGAACAAAGTACACTTTTAGGCTCAAAGCACTGCAATTATCTTACCATGTACTGCAGAGTAAGGAAAAGCATGTTATACACTCACCAAAGGGTTAAAAGAAGTGCCTCTCAGATTAAGGCACCATGAAATCTTTCTTCTGTATTTCTCTCTATTATTTGGATTATTATGGTTCCTGTTGTCATTGAGCAAACTCAGGGCCTATTACTGTTAGCCCCATAAAGTCATATAAAAATGAAACACTGTAAAGATTCCACAATTTCAATTGAAAAGAAAACAATGGGAAACCTGGTAATTTAATTCTGATGTCTTCTGCTACAGCTGATTTCCCTTGTCACAAAATAAATCAATATTTAATTTGAAAACTTTTTTTTTTTTTAAAAAAAGACATTTTCAGTTATGAGTATTGTTGCTTTGGAAATAATGGGTTTTACTAGCCATCCCAAGTGCTGAGTTTTGTCTCTTTAAAGCAGGTGTTCTAAAAGTTTGATTATGAGAATTATAACTCTGGTTCACAGAAACGTGAGGAGTAGAAGGGGAGAAGTGTACTCCAACCTGAATATATCGTATAATTGCAAGAAATAAAATAACTGCAAGAAATAAAAACAGATTTTTTCAAGTGAATCACAGATCATGGAATGATTGAGGTGGGAAATCGCCTTTGCATATTGACTAGTCCCAGCCCCCTGTTCAAAGCAGGGTAAGGAGAGCAGATTACCCAGGACTGTGTTCAGATGGGGCTTTGATATCTCAAAGAATGGAGACTCCATGACCTCTCTGGGCAACCTGTGCCAGTGTTCAGTCACACTTACAGTACCAAAGGGGTTTTTCTTTCATTTAAATGGAATTTTCTGCACTACAGATGGTGTGCACTGCCTCTTGTCCTGTCACTGGGCAGCATTAAGAGTCTGACTGTATTCTTCACTCCCTCACATGAGGAATTTATACACATTAATAAGATCCTACTTGAGCTTTTTTCTTTTCAAGCTGCCTCAGTGATTCCAATACGAGAGGTGCTCCAATCTCTTAATTCCCTCTGTCATCCTTCCCTGGACTCTGGTATTCTGGTGTCAGCCTTGTACTGGTGAGAACACAACTGGAAATGGTGCTGCAGATGGGCTGCATCACTACTGAGGGGAGGTGGAAATACCATTGAGTTTCTCTTGGGAGGCTGACAGGATGCATAAAATTTGTGGGAACAGCCAAAGCAGTAGAAAAGAAACAAATACGATGCTTGCATTCTCTGTTGCTTTTTCCCAAAAGCTTTCATTCATTTTAAATACATCCAAAGTCCCCAGGAACCTTGCAGGTTTTGGAGTGTGGGACTGTGTTTTCCAGAGACAGCAAGAATTGCAGACTGCAGCATAAGGGTGCCTCAGCCTAACCAAACTAGAGATTTTTAAAAAAATAATAATTAACAAGTGCATAATGGTGCTGCTTTAACATGTCTGGCAGTTTGGTCACCTTGTTCCTCTTCATTACCTTTCCAATACTTCAAGAATGCCATTCAAAGCAACTTTTTTTTTCTTCTGATGCGCTCATCATTTTGGGTACAAAAACATAAATAAGTGCTCATTCATGGTCCTCCTCCTTTTGTTCTCGTCACATCTCTGCAAGAAAAAAGTTATGCAACAGTTGGCTTCTGTTATATCTGTCACTCCATCTTTTACCTGGGTATCAAATATTCCCATCCCTTGTTTGTGTATCTCTTTCTTCTCCTGTCCAGTGCATGCACTAAGTAGCTGCAAGGATAAAGGTCACAGGCAGCCCTTCCTAAGAAGGAATAAAAGACCTTTTATATCTTTCAGTTATACAATCAAATTTTCAATTTTTTTTTCAAAAGTAGACATGGAAAACAGGAATCACATGAATACCAGCTCAAATTCACATGTTTCCAATATTTTTAGTAACCTTCACTCTGTAAACTTGAAAAAGCAATGGAGGTACATGCTGATATTCACACCTTTTTTCACACAAATAGACATAGAGCTGCACATTCGAACACACAAATCCTTTGACTTCAGCCCTGGCTTGGAGAATCTACTTCAGAAAATACCTCAGAGAGGTGCCTTATTTTGTTGCTAGAGCACCCCTCAATAAATGCAAACACAAGGGTGCTGTCTAGCAGGACAAAGTCCAAGGAGGGTGTTCTTCAAGCCGTTTGTCCCTCCACCTGGCTTAGGAATGACTGATAATGCCACACGATCTGGATCAGAATAGCTTCCTGGAAGTTTATCTTTATTTTACTTATCCTATAAAACAGAGCCTTTTGCCAAACCAAGGGGAGGCTACAGAAAGCCAATCTTCACTTTGCAAAGCCCCTACATTCTCCTTACCTGTCATGTTTTAGCCCATTCCATTACTGCTTTCTCTGCCTTGCATAGGAATCATCTCCTTCCCAGATGTGTCAAAGGAGTCAGAGTCAGGGGATCATGGATTTTTTCATCATCTTTTAATGCTAGGGAGATGTGGGCATTGCTGTGGCTCCTGCACAGCCCTAGGCACAGGTATGACCAACAAATGTTCTGCGCTGGGCCATAAAACGGCAGCAGCCCCTGACCATCACCTCTCCACACCTTTCCAAAGGCATGACCTGAGCTTGGTCTCACAGATCCCTCTCAGATAAGTGCCCACATCTCACTGAGTCCAGTGGGCTCCCAGTACAGGCTCTGAACATCTGAGTACCATCAGACATCTGCTAAGTCGCTAATAAGAAGCAGTTAAAGTATAAAGTTGCACTGCAATTAGTGCCAATTTTGCACATGTCCCTAAACCAAAGAAAATTCTTTTGAATGTAACCTGCCCTCTCATGTGGGCTGGCAGATCATCCAGAGCTGACAATGAATAAAGAGTTAGAAGAATGAAAAGTGACAGTTATTAAGTAACTTCAGTAAAAATTGAATGAAAAACAATCAGCAACTCAAAGTAATAATATTATGCATAAAAGACTAATAAAAATCCCCTCATCTCAGTTAAAGCTTCATTGTATTTGGCATTCAGTCATTAATTTTTTACATTTTTAAGCATTATAAAAAGATATTTTGCAAGACAGTTCACCAAGATTTATAGCAAAGTATTCACTATTCATCTGTAATACATGAAACCAGGCCAGGTTGCTATGTCCTAAGGAAATTGAAAAAATAATCTTGTGACTCGTGATGGACATTTCGTGGTGTTTTTAAAACAGCTTGGCAACTCAGCCCAGATCCTAACTAGTTCTGACTGGGCAAGGCCAACCCTCAAAAACTGTCAGGATTTTTTGACAGCTCTCACTTAATGACAGAAAAATAATTTTTTATTTGGAAAATGGCTTTCTGCTCCTACATAGTTTCAAGAAATTGGTCCACCTCTCTTTGTCCCCACTTTTCCAACCATTGGCAGAAAAAAAAAATAGTTGCAATTGCCAATAATTGCATTTCCCAGGGATCTTTTTCAGAGGTTTGAAAGTCATGGCTGTAGTCTGGTGGTCACAGCAGATGACTGAGAGCTGCTCCTGAGTATTTGAACCCAAATGCTTTGTTGTTCCACAGACAAATACGTCACCTTGTCACACTGACAGGGCAACAGGGGTTCTGGGAACAAAGATAGGACAAAAAAGGTCCCAGGGGCTGTTGAGATGTCAGCCTTCAATTAATAGGAGAACATTGGAGAATGGTAGTTAGTAGATATTTACAAGCAGTAAATATAAATTACAAATAATCTGCCAGGTAAGTCTTCTGTACCAGGAAAAACTCAAAAATTCAGCATGGCTTAGCTTTGAGAAGAAATTTTGACTCAAGATTCATCTGATGAATCAGGTATGTCTCATCATTGCTCTTATTGCCACAAAATATAGCCAGAACTAAGGCTTTAGTAGATTTTTTTTAAATTGCACATGTGGAAATTACTGAGAACAGGAACAATCAAAATCATGATAAACTATATATATTTTTGTATCTATATAAAAGCAAGTAAAATTAAATATGAGAATTAAAGTTGGGGAAATATTTTATGAAACAGACCTGCTACAATGCTGGTTAGTTTTCAAGTTAGCCTAAAACTTCTAACCAAAAACAAAAATTCCATTGTTTTTCAGCTTTTGAAAACAGGTGTCTCAAATATATGATTCTTTTCCAGTTAAAAAAAAAAGAGTATACTTCCTTTTTACCAAAATGGCATAGATCTCTGAAGGAAACTGAGTTATTTTGACAATCATGATAGAAAGCTCCTAAAATTTTTATGTCTATGTGTGCCATTCTGGTGGAAGCAATTCTATGCACAAGGCATCCGGGATTGTCCCATACAGTGGTTTTCTCACCTTGACCTTTGCATTTACCCCTATTTTGAATCTCCATGGACATTTGCTGACATAAATGGAATAATCCCTTGCTGCAGTCCAACGCCATATACTGCATCACATGTATTTGTTAAGCTATGTAGTGCTAAGAAAGGAGCATAGCCAGAAGTTTGCAAGCCTAGATATCTTGTTCTTTCTAAAAAAATGACCTATTTAGAGCTCTATGGATTCTTTCTTCTAGTAAATCCCTTTTTTCTTCCTTTACAGTTGCCCAGGGTAAAGAAGAATTAGAATTTTCTGTAATGCATTCCTGCCTTTTTCCTGCAATGCTACAGTTTTTATGTCACTGTGCTAACAATGATGAGGTTGCAATTCTGAGCTTGTAAATTTACAGCCTTTTTAACATCTTTCTCCTTGGTCTTTATGTTACATACTAATAGAAGGTATGCACAATATGAACTTATTATTAAGGCCAAGTACAAGTAATTTTTGAAAGTATAATTCCTCACCATTTTTCAGATAACTTGCAGACATGATATTAAATCAGAGTCTCTGTATGTTTGAGAAAGTTTTTCTGTTCATTTTTGTGTCCTGGTTTCAGCTGGGAGATAATTAATTTCCTTCTTAGTAGTTGTTAAAGTGCTCTGTTTTGGATCTATGATGAGAACGATGTTGATAACACACTGTTGTTGTTGCTAAGTAGTGCTTACTTTATATCAAGGATTTTTCAGCCTCCCATGCTCTGCCAGCAAGCAGCTGCACAAAAAGACAGGAGGGAGCACAGCCAGGACAACTTACCTGAACTGGCCAAAGGAATATTCCTTCCCACAGTACAGCATTCCCAATATATAAATGGGGGCATTGGCTGGGAAATGCCAGTCATAGCTCAGGAACTGGCTGGACATTGGTCAGCAGGTGGTGAACAATTTTATCATGTGTCACTCATTTCTCTTGGGTTTTATTCCTCTCTCTATCTTTCTCTCTTTACTTTTCACCAGGTTTTAAACCCTGTTTGAATTACCAAACTGTTCTTGCCCACCAAGAGTACTACCTTTTCCTGATTCTCTTCCCCATCCCACCAGGCTTGCAGGGAAATGAGAAAACAGTTGGTGTGGTACTTAGTCGCTGCCTGGGGTTAGATCATGACATTTTGGTAAATGCCTTTTCACCCTGTTTCTATCTCCCTGTTTAAAATAAAAGGTAAAAATTTCACAAGAGACCTCTGGAGGACAACCTGAAATAATGGCTCTTCTCTTTGCACTTTAGGCTGATATGTTTAAGAAGGGAACTGCTGCATGTACAATGCTTGCTGCTTTGACACTGTGACAAGGCATGTTATAGCTCTTAAAGTAAATGCCTGCTTGCTTCTTAGGTCACTAATGGAGAGGAAGGATCTGTTCTGCAGCATTTGTAAAATCACAAATATGTTACCATCATATGAGTCATTTTTGTCCCCCCCTTTAAACAGGAAACAGTTTTAAGGACTTCCAGTCCAGATAATCTTCTCTTACTCACATTGCTTTGTTCCTAAACATAAGAGATCTTTTTGTCTGAGAAAGATCTTAGAATCTGGCATTGTACTTTTCTTAGGAGCACATAACAAAAATTACAGTGTATATTACCTACACAGATGAACACTTAAGTACGTTATCCATGCAGTCCCTCATTTTGAAAGAAGGAAGACATATTTTGAAGGAGTGCTACGTAAAGTCGAACCATGCATTTGTATTGCTCCTTCACTGGCAGGTTATGACCAAGTCAAACTCTCTAGGAGCAGGACTCTCTCCTCCCTTGAAACAGAGCCACTCTTGTCCTTTAGCCTTATTCTCATGCTCTTTAAATCTCTGGTAGTAGTGCCTAACACATTGCCAGGAGCCATCACGGTCTGATCTGGTGCAGCTGGGAAAAAAAGCAGGCCAATATTTCAGTGAAGTATCCAAAAACAATCCTTCCCTCCAGGAGATTTTGCTGATGTAACTGTGCAGCAAACTCCACCAGCGCATACACAACTCATAATGACAAAGTGCTCAGCAGTTCTTCTCCTGGTTGCCCAAGCACAGGAGCAACTTACAAGCCAATATCATGCCACTAGACTTCAGCTTTAGTCAATACAGAAGTGTTGAAGAAAAAAAGAAAAAAGAGAGAGAAGAAAGCATGAAAACATCAGTGCTACAGTCTTGGAAAAAGTTCCTGACACAGATCTGATCTGAGCCTAAGGACAGTACAGCTTACACACCTTGCTCCCAGGATTTGGCCTAAAGTATAGCCCAGACATTAATGCTAAAGTGGTAGGATTTTGATGTGGCTTGTAATAGGAATTAGGGTCAGAAAATGTTCATTTAATGGCAGAAGAAGGGCTGGAAACAGATCGACTCATGGTAATATTACAGCAAATATACAAGAGTTAATCCTTTTGCTTTCATTTTATTTATTCCTTGCCTGGTTTTAGTGAGGATGAATAATGTCCATGTCTTGTAACACCTCGGTAATAGTTCAGCAGGATTGCTGTGACCTTTCCTGGTTCAACCAGTACTGATTAGCTGTAGATTTCAATGTGTGATCAGGTGACAAGCCAGGCTTGCAGAGTCTGTACTGTTGCAGTTGAGGAATATAAAATGACAATTTCTTCTGCTCTTTGAAGGGAAAACTAATAAGTTTTTGGAAATGTAGAGTTGAAGTGAAATGCTTTTCTTTAATTACTCCTGATTTAGATTTTGCATGTCACTACATTTGCATGGACTATGCTGAGCTAGGAATGCTGCATTTTGGTTTTAGCTATTTGAACCTCCCAGTAAATTATGCCAAAGATGAACCTTTCAAGGTAATCTAAAATGTAGACTCTTAACTGATGTGAATGGCAGCCTTCCTGTTTTAAATTACAAGTTGTAAAAAGAGAGTTACATTGTCAATCAGACAGCAAATGGTGCTGCACTGGCCTTTCTAGAAAAACAAGCGATGGGTAATAAATTACTTTATGGTAGGATTGAATTAAAAACAAAAAATCCTTATCAGTGCAATATGTTTTCTGGTCCACCTAGACTCATCTGTTTTAATCTTTTCCAGCTATGCTACATTTCCCATTTCTTTCAAGTTAAACAAGTCCTTTTAGACATACATGTGCATGCATACATACAAATGCGAGTACATATATACAGACATATACATGGAAACATTTTCTGTACCTAAGCAGAGATAGAATTAAAATGACACTGTAAATGATACTTTATTTTTTGAGCAGTATTACTAATATGAGGCACATTTCCGTTTTCTCTGTTCCAAAATCTTACTTTTCATTGAAAATAAACCTACACAGCGTCTCTTGTTCCCATAGTTACCCAGAAAAAAATACTTTTGACAGCAATCAAGTGTAACCAGTAGATTTTTAGTCACCTTCATGCAGCTGAAAAACAGACTGCAATGGCAGACAATTCTAAAAGAGAAATATTGGCACTGCTTCCTTCAGAAAGGCTTCAATGGGGACAGTCCCCAAGGACATGACAAATATTACCAGAGAAACCTGTTCTCTGGCTGACCAAAGCAAGGAATGAAAGCATGGGAGAATACCATAGTGTAGATCTTCACCACTTAATGTGATCTTTTTTCTTAGTGTTGCAGGCAACAGCCTACTGGATTACATTTATAAAAACAGAAAACTTTCACTGGGAGTAGCATCTCCTTGGAAGGTTTCTGAGATTCTCGACACTGAAAAAAAAATGTTGTTTCCATTACCCCCCTCTATTCAGTTCCTGTTTCTGAGCCACATAAAAAGCATGGCTCAATGAACCAGCCTGTGGACTGGCTTCCAGAGCCAGTATGCTGGCCCATAGTTGCCATATTAGTCAAGAAATCTTCCCAATGCTTATGGAATACAGGCAGTTTTTGTTTTTACTCAGACTTTTCCCTGTCTCTTTAATGGCAGCACATAACTACAATGTCCCTGTGTAGGTTTACCTTGCACCTGCATTATCCTCTTTCTCTAGATGAAATTAAGTTGGGACACAGAGGTTTTGGGGTTGGATTTCTCCTATATGTTCAGCAAGCCGCAGCAGAGCAAAGTAAAGAGCCAGGTATCTTCCTGTGTACATTAATATATCATGTGTGCTCAGGAAATCTGATGCATTCAGGAAACACTGGTCTTACCAGGTGTGAGCAATACAGCTGTGCAGAGCACTCACAGCATCACATCAGACCTATTCCCAATCTACACCGAAGCAAGAATTCACATGAAACTATGAAGTTTTACATTTTCTAAACACTCTGAAACCCTCTGGAAAACCAAGATCAATAGAAAAATCCTACCTCTATACAGATGCTCTGAAAAAGGGGAATCTGAGTCATGAAGCTCTCCTGTTCACCTTTTAAGAGAGATAACTCTGAGATAAAACTGTTCTTACGCATTCAAAGGATAATCATCACAAATTCAATCCTTCTTCATCCACACCTCATCCCAGGAGCTGTGAATTATAACCTCTCACCCCATAAGGCACACAATCAGTATTCAGCTGCCAAGTGCAGAGCTAGTTTTATGCTGGAGTTTTCAAAGCACCAGGTTCCAGTGAATAGCCACAGTCTTCTCTCTTCTGGCTCCCCACTAGGCAGTGCCTGCAGAACAGGCCAGAAAAATGCTGGAAAGGTCAGAGGGTAATGGCTAACAGGAAAGCCAATTCTCAAGGCTGTAGCCACAGGACAGGGTGGATGCATTCTCTGTGTACACCAGTGTCCCAGTCTCTAGGTACACATCTGGTTACACTCGCACTGAGTGTCAGGACAAAATGTTAGTGAGCCATCTCACTTTGCTACAGGGGAAATCTTGGGCATATAAAACAAGGTGCATTTCCTCTCCTGCAGTAGGGGACAACAACCACTGTAACATGGGAATTTGCTCCAGAGTCTAGTTGGAGCCATTGTATTCCAAATTTTATTTTATATCTACTTCCTATAGGCCAAAGGTCAAAAATGTTTCTGTCAAGAAAGAATTTTCCAACGGCAGTGTGGAAACAGTGTGGTTTGCAACATGTTCCATGTTTCAGAGAAAGGACAGTAGGAGATCTGCATCTGTCCCTGTGGCCTGTCCCTCAGGCTGCTCCATTCCACAGGTAGCTGTCATTCTGCAAATTTTATGTGGAAAACTCACAGTAGAGCAGACCCTGAAGAGAATTGCAGGCAGTGACTTAACAGCAAAACCTTTCCACCTCTCTACTGCTATTTTAAAAAGGCTTTCAGAAGCTTTTAGGAAGAAAACCACACTTAAATGCTGGTCTACCTAAAACCTAACCTTGTGCATGCCAGCTTGAAAAGCAAATTTGGAAGGTGCCATCAAGGAGATCAATCTTTAAATTCACATTCAAACCCTCCTATCATGCACAACAGGCTTAAATCCATCTCCCTGGACTGTGCCTGGTTTGATGCATATGAGTCAGAGTCCAACCTCCTTTTTTTTTTCTTTTTTCACCTGGATAACTTGCAGAAGTGGTTGGACCACTTGAAGGGGAAAAACTGATTCAGATTTGACCAAATGGGTGATGTCTAATCCAGGAAGTTCCCAGGACTAACCAGATACAAATGCTCACAGCAGGGCATGAATTGGTGCAAGGGAATGAGTTCTTTCTAGACACCTGTAAATATTGTCTTATACCTCCTTACCTTTTATTGCAGGCAGCTGTAAAGATATAATTTGAATCCAACACTGACACTGGAACAGGTTGCTCAGAGAGGCTGTGGAGTGTTCAACCTTGGAGACATTAAAATTCTGCCTGGATAGAGTCTTGGGAAACCTCTAGGTGACCATGCTTGAACAGGGGCCTCAATGAAACAATCTCCAGATATGATATGCCTTCCATCACCAAGAAGTCTGCAATTCTATGGTTAAAAAAAAGTAATAAAAAGGAAAGTTGGGGGGGGGCATTATACTTTCATGTGAACAAAAAAGCCCTAGAGAAAAATTAAATTTCTTTGGATCAGATTTATGAAATGTGTTTATTGTTCTAGCCATGGAACTTCAAATTCAGTTATGGTCTTAATTCAAGTTACTGAACCCTTCTAAATTCTAGCCTTGTTTTCACTCTATTGAGGTACAACAGAGTTGATGGGTGTGTGTGGCAGCAGTGTGACTGGATGTGAAATCATGTGCTTTCCCCTCACATGAAGAGGCATTTCAACAATGACTAATCATGTATTTTCTCCTTTGCCAGCTATTCACGGAGGTTTTAATTTGCAAGGCAAGATTTCTTATTCTTTTTATTGTCATAGTGGTGAAGTCCCTTGTAAGTGACATTTACAGAGGGGTCTAGGGGCAGGTTTGTCTGAGATGTGTAGGAGATGGGCTATTCCATATGTTATCAACCTGACTTCAAGAAGTCTCAGAAATAAGTCTTCCAAGGGAAATTTATTAAAGTCCTGAATTGTTTTCCCCTGAAGCATTTAGTTCAGTAGATCTTTATCAATCTATACCTGTACATACATGAAAATCCATACACAAGGACACATGTTTACAACAAATTGCTGAGACTCTCCACATCTGAGGTTGTTTCTGCATATTCACGAATACACCTAAGGGCTGAAATATCTTTTCTGTGTGACATATTTTACCCCAATAATTTGTACAGTATATAATTTTGTAAAAATTACTTTTGCACAGACATTTATTTCATGGTTGCCTGGAATGTTCTTAGTGTATTTAATTACAACAGATGCTATTTCATTTTGGTGATGTAAATGATAAAATCTTACAGAATCTTTCAGGAGAAATGTATGAGAAGATTGGAAATCCCACAAACAAGTGCATTTTTTTCTTTCTATGGCTCATTGACATATTTCTTGTCATCCCATCCTTCAAGTCCCAGAAAAAATCATAATATTAGGCAAGATTACTAAACAAGCATTGGAAATAGACAGCCAGCTGGATGTTGAAATATGGATTACTGTCATTAAAAAAATATTCTCATGTTTTATTTCTGATTAAGATTTATTTATGGTAAAAACCATTAAAAGAGATTAATTAAATTTCTAATCCTGATTTGGGTAAATTAGGCAAATTCACTACTCATCTTTTATTATAATTTGGTACACAATCTATTTAAGCCTGTTTCAGTAGAGCAGCAAGGCATCCCCATTCCTTCTTTTATTGATTTACAAATTTGCTGTATGTATCATGTATCAGTTATTCCTTCAGGTCTTTTGTCTCATAAACAGAGCTTCCTCAACCAAAGTGGAAAATGTTGGCCATTAAAATGAACTTGAGTATTTACAGTTAATTATACCTTATTTTTTTCCCAGGTATCCAAAGCACAACAAGCTCTATACAATCACTGACAATCACCTCTAAAACATGATATTGTAACCATGCACATTTAATAAAACAATGTACTCAATTAAACCAAAGAAATTATACTGTTCTTAGGAATATCACTTGTTCCACTAGTGTAAAGAATAAAAAGTACATATCCTATTTAGTATTTTATTAATGGCAGTGGAAAGAGAAACTGTCTAGTTTCCCTCCTCCCAGAGCTCTTTCTTCAGGCCAATTTGTTCTTTGTCTAACATCTTCCCTGTTTTGGAATCCAAGGTTGTAAAATAGGCAGGAGTAAAATCTGGAAGATGGAGTAGTGTTTTAGATACAGCTCAGATTAGGAACTGTAACTCCAAACTGTACAGACTCTGCCTCTGCGTGTGTCGTGCAGGGGTTAATTGACAACTGTTTGGGCAGGAGAAGTGAATGTGTAGCTCAAGCAGCAAAACAGAACTGGAAAAGACTGGTTCTGAGCTTTTTCATGGGTTCTGTTTCACATTCTGAACTTTCAAATAGAAAGATTCCCGGGCTGCTAAATAGATAATTGTTAAGATGTTAAAGTTATTATCTTAATTTTTTTTAATGAAGTCTCACATGCCCTTTGTTCATTAGACATCTGTAACAATGACTGAACGCTCAGAGCCACTAGAGCTTAGAAAGCAGCTTAAGCAAGTATGTGTTTAACTTTCTGCCACTGTTGAAATCACTGCAGTGTAAAAAGTACCTGATTTACAAGAGTTTGAGATTTGCTTCACTTTTGATGCCCAGACACACGGCTTTCTACAGTCATAGTGTGAGGACTTTCCATTGTGAGACTTTTCCTGTGTTTGTGTCGTATAAAGTGGTACTAGAGGAATAAAGAGGATTAGAAAAACTTCCTGTTTTGTATTCCTCCTTTCACTGAGAAATATCTTCCACTTCCAAAAAAAAGCAATGCACCAGCATTTCACAGATCAACATGTATTTTAATCTGAAAAAGTTAGTTGCAAGATTTGTCATAATCAAAGTTTTCTCATAATTTTCTATTGCTGAAGAAGGAAAAATTACTCCTCATAAGAAAATTATTAAAAAATAAAATCCTGATTATATACATTCGGTCTCATTCCACTACATGCCAATGTTTTCTGCAAATTCAAATAGCCTGACTTTTATATTAAGCTTAAAAAGTCATCGATCCAGTTCTGTGGAGCAAGACATCAGAGTCCCACTGATCATTTCCGTCTCTCAAGAGTAGGCTCTGGATAAATTAGCACCACTATTAATCATAATAATACATCTATGTCTTGGTTCTGAGATTCTTGAGATGTTTTCCAGAAACTGCAAACTGGCATAATGTTAGCCAAAAAAACATTAAAGCATGGGTCTTAATTCTCCAGTGAATCCTTCAGAAATTGAATAGCTCTCACAGCATAATATTTCTGACAGGAAATATACACTTGAGATGTTTTAAGCCTGAAATGTCACATACACAACAGAACTTAAGCCTGAGAAGCCTCCCCTGTTTCTGAGATCATAACAGTAGTATTATCATTAAGAGGATAAAATGCCACTTCCTTGCTTCCCATACCCCAATCCAAATGAAATGTGAGTCACTTAATGAATTTCATCTAAGCCTAATGGAACAATTTCAGCCTGTCCTGGACAACTCTCCTGCCCAATCCCCTCGCACACATTATTTCTGCTCTCTTGATTTTCATATCCGCCTCTGCCCAATCACTTGTGGCAGGTTCTACTGGTAAAGCAAATGCTTTGCTGCTGTTTTTCCCCTCAGAATTACAGATCACTGAAGAAGTAGCTTGAAACATTTCCACTGGAGAAAAATGTGATGAAATTGTTAAAGGTTCAGCAGCCTTGAAACACTAGTAGACTATTGGCATGAGGATTATTCCCAGACATGATCTTTCCTTTGGAACCTGGTGTCGAAGTTTGCAATATTTGTTCGCTTCATGCCTCCTCGGCATAGCCTGTCTCCCTGGCTGATTTTCTTCCTTTCTTTATCTGAAGTTGGCATTTTTTCCACTCTCAATAATTAAGCTGTCTCGATGCTAGAGACATGCCTATTTTATCACATGTATGTCTCGTACACAGTTGAAAAAGGAGAACTCCAAGGGAGAAGGCGGCTGGCGTCTCTGCTGTTGAAACGGTTTCAATCTGGCCTGAATACTTTGCCTGCAGTGCTGCAACCCACAAGGGGGTCTTAACCTCTGAAACCTGCTGACTCAAGAGTAATTGGCCAGCATGATGCCACTGTGACCATCAAGTGGAACAAATAAAATTACCCACCATTTCAGTGCCATGATTGTCCTCTCCCACTGCGTGATTCCATGAATCCCCCCAAGGACTGACCTGCTTATAATAAACAAATTGTTTTCTGGGCTCCTTTTCCATTGCCTGTAGGGGAGCAACAAGAAGACAGAGCCAAGCTGTGTTAACTATATTTAATGGTCTTTTTTCTTTTCTTTAAATTGCATCAGATGGTGAGGATGACTAGATATGGTATGATCTTTTAAAATTATATCCTCAAAAAGCAAACAATTAGAGAACAGCGTCTCTACAAGGCAAGTTTACACAGCAATAGAAAGTTGTAAATTTGAAGAATTCAAGAGGATTACACACATCCAAGCTGGATGACTTAATTCCTCTTCCTGAGAACGACAGCTTAAAAGCAGGGATTCTCTTACTCTGTACACAATTTTGTAATTTGTTTGCACGAAAGCAAGCTGTTTGCACTGTGCTACATAAAGGTTGTTGCCAAAACTTACTATCTCCTATAACAGTGTAAAACCAGAATACCTCTCATGATGGCAGTGGGTTTAATCAGATACACACCAGCGTAACCAAGAACTAAATTTGGTTTTACACCCCCGTCTAAAAGCAGCTCACCAAAGATCAGAGGGGGAGAGCGAGGGGGAGGGAGGGATAGTGGGGAAGGAGGTAGTTCTTGTTCTCTTGGTTTTCCTTCTTTATGACCATGTAACAGCATCCCCAATATCTGGATTCATGCGGAGGAGATAATATGGCCTGGTAAACACATCAGTAGAGCAAGCAGTGTGAAACTTTATTTTAGTGTTTTCAGTAACTGCCTGAGCTGATAATGGCCCTAATGTGGCCACAATTGACTGCAGAAGTGCAGATTTAGTCCCAGTACCATAAAGTTTTGTACTAACACTGTGTGAAATTGTAGTTATTTTGAGTTTTCAGTCTTCCATTGAACAAAAGCAAAACTTGGAGCATGAAGATATATGTGAACTGCTTCTTTAGGCAAACAGGTAGAGGAGCCCAATGACTTTTGCAGAATCAAATCATGATACAGAATAAACTGAGGAGACTGAGAAGTACAGTAAGCTACTCTGCCATGACTAACAATAACCATCTTAAAAAACTGTTGATGTGTTTCTGAAAACACAGTTTGCTGCTTGTTGCCAGCTGTTTCATTTAGACCCAATTTACTTAAATTACGTGCCTAAATGCAGACAGACTATTAAGCACATTGTTAAAACAAGGTCTTGAAAAACCAAGAAAAACTAATACTTTCTCTTCCCTGCAGTTTTAGCTATTTTTGATCACTTTATACCACTGCTAAATCCACCTCACTTAAGTGGATACCTTGTTAAGGTATTTTACACACAGCTTCAGTTTTCTTTCCGAGTTTTGAAACCAACGCAGTAAGAGTATTTTAAAAAATAGCAAAAGTGCTTATCTAGTTCTTTCCATACAAAGTAATCTCCAAGTCTGAACCCTGTTTAATATGGAAAGTTCTTTTAAATTTGAAGTAGTCTGAACCCTGTTTCAAATTTAGCATGCCTCCTCCTGTTCATTTTATTTCCCAGCAGATAAGCAGTAGATCAAGTCTGCAATGCTTCTATCACACAGAAGTCTTCTCCTTATCTACATACAATTTCTTTCTCCCTAGCTCTACTTTTGCTGCTGCAAACCTTTGTGTGTCAAGCAAGGAAGAGAATAAACCCAGAGAAACTTGTATTTGGGACAGTAAAACTGCCAAGATGGGAAGGACATATTGGTTGTGCTTTTCACCAATCTCTTCTTCTCTCATTTATATTCCGTTACATTACTCCTCTTGGCTGTTTCAAATCCTACTTTCAAGTGGTTTATAGTCACAGTTATGAAGCACATTTGTCTACATCTCCTCTGAAAGGGAATAACAAGCATCGACTGGTGGATCTACTTGTCTTATACATGAAGCATCACTCTCAGTCAGACTGTATAACAGATAGATAAAACATGTGATACAAGAATTCCTTTCTATAAATAAACCCATGGAAAAATAGCCCTCATCACTGTGAGGTATTTGATTCACAGTGGAGAGCTCTTTGGGATTGGAGGAATGCATCACCTCATGGAAAGGATTTGAGACCTCGGGGCTAATATGCACCTGAGTATCACAATGAAAATTGTTCAGTGCCCAGACATGTGTAACTTATCATGTTATGGTGCAATCATATGCTTAAGCCCCCATATGTGAAAAATTTTCCAAGTATTTTCATAGCCAGTAGGCAGCTCATGCATTTGCCATATCACACACACAATATGTGGATCATGTGCTACACAGAGAGGTCTTTTGTCATTCACAGAGCTCTTTGGCTCTCTACTAGCTCTTTGGCTCTCTACTCCAGAGGGTTTGGAGGGCTGTCATCTGTCTCAGAAGCCACACAATCTTCTTATTGCTTAGCATAAAATTGTGCATAAGAACATATTGAATACTAATGCACTAATACATCCTCCCTATCTAGAACTAGGTGAAATTGGAAGTTTATCATTAAATCAGGGCAGTGAAGGTTCAGAGGTCTTTAGTGGTGGCATTGTTTGTGGAATGGTATCTGGTCAAGTACCCTTGAACAGGGGGCATTTTTCCTCTTTTTTTCCTATAGTTTTCTCTTGAAGTTGGTTGTATTAGCTCAGTCTTTCAGTGATCTTTGCTGATACCCAGACCATTTGGGCAGACTTAAGCAAGCTGCCCAGCAAGGAGCTGCTTGAATGCCAGCATCAGAAGGATGCTGGCTCCTGACGCTCCAAGCTCCCTGAGCAGTCTGGCAGAACAGTCAGCCTGGGCAGAGACAGATACACTGAAATCTGGAAGAGGAGACATTTGCACAGTTGGTTTTAATGCCCTAGGAACTATGGAAGGCTATAGACTTTACTAGGAAAGAGAGAAAACAGATACAAACATGAAGAGCAATCTCTGGCAGATAGCTCTGCTTCTCTGTGAAATGTAATCCCCAAATACTCTGGCAAGAAGATAGATCATTATACCATAACGACAAGCATTAGTCGCAGGTCTCGGTTTTTCAAAGAAACCAAGTTTAAAAATAGACTTCCGAAACCTTGAGGCCTGGAACCTTGTGCAGACATTAAGATTTGTCTGCAGCTCCTTGCTTTAACTCCTACATTTTCCCATCTGCAAACTACTGAATAAGACAGACCTGCACTTTATAGTTCTCAGTGAAGCAATATGTCACCTCTATTTATACTACTGTGATCTTATGAAAGAAGGAAATCCTGTGAGTAGTAATCTCAGATTCCTTCAGTTATCATAAATTAAAACTGCCCACTGCTGTCTTGTAACATGAAATTTTTACTGTAGTGTACATACTTGTGCCTATTTGTACATGCTTTTTATAGTCTTTGTTGTATTTTTCAGTAAAATCCTAAGAGAAATGACTCTAGTAAGTCTCTAAATGTCAGTTAGCATCTACTGAGACATAAACTCACAAAAACCTTGACTAATTCTTGCTGATAAACATATCCTTGATGTAATTATTGACTTAAATCATAGGAAGTGTAGCTTTGGGTCTGCAGTAGTCAAACAGCATCTGGAAGCTCCGAGAACATTTTTGAGGCCTTGCTACAGGAGTCATTGCAAATTTGGCAAATGTAAATGTAAGTTTTCTGAGCCCATGTATCCCCTTCTGTGAGACAATTACAAATACTCTACCCTCAGTTTCTAAAGGGGACTGTGCAGCCTCCAGTCACAAAGACGAGCAGAGTTTATTGCAGCTCCAGCCAGAGCACATCAGGAGCCCGCAGTCAATATTGTACAGCAGAGACAAGAGTCTAATGACATTTTACCTTGCAAAATGTGACAAAGTATTTTCTGGTTTTCATCATTTTCTGCATGTCACACTGAAGTCCTGTTGTCTTTGTTAAGTGGTGTTTGTTATATATTTGTAAGACAGCCAAAGCACTATTAATAACAAATACATTAATTCTGCCTTACTTGACTAGTTCCAGATTTTCAGAGATTTTTTTGTTTTTCAAACACAGTTAAGTCACCTTTATTAAAAATAGAACAGTTTTATACTTTCCATGAGGATACCATGAATTAGATTCTAGGAGTAATGTGTAATTATAGGGGTTTCTTGTATAGATTTTGTGATGTCAAAACATGATGTGGTTTCAGGAACTGCAGGCAAACAAAAGGCCATTCTGTATTTTGATCCACTCTGAATAGTCCTTATAACTCTGCAGTAAACTTAGGGCCAACAGAGAAAGACTGAGTCACGATGATTAATGTGACAAGAAAATGAAGAGGTCAACTAAAGGCATTGCCACCATCCATAGTCTTTGTCACAACAGGTGATTTGTGGGGTTAAATACACTGCAGAGGGGGGCAAAACATAAACATTGAAAAATCTCTGCCAGTGCAACCTCGGGAAAGAGGGCAATGGATTTTGCTGCCAAAATGGCACATGGGTTTGATGCTGTGTAAGGACCACATGCCATGCAAGCACCTGGAACCTGCTATTAGTGCGTCCATTCACCTGTCTCTAGCCATGGCCAGTGACTAAATGCTTCAAAGGAATGAAAATAAATAAACAATGTAGAGGCCAAGATAAACATCAAGGGAGAAAAGGAAATGGGAATTCCTCCCCGGCCAATGTAAATATGGTATAAAACAATCATACAACAAACAGAAATCACTCATCCCCTTGGGAATACCACTTACAAACTTCCACTTTTAAATCCTGAATTGTCTTTTTTGTAAACATGAAAAACTCTTCTTTTAGCAATGTTGCAGTCTTTTCTGTTCACCACCTGTTTGAAAGGTCTTTCCAGGATATTTCCCCCAAAATTCTTAGGAACCTGTGAAATCCAGTCCCCAAGCCCTGGCTGCAGCATTGGGCAGAAATGCAGATTTATAGCTAGAATAAGGCCTGTAGGTAATTCACACTGTTTGTTCAGCATGTTAAAAATAGAAGATGTAGGTAAGTCAAGAGTTTGCAGACCTTCCCATGGCCTTTGTCTGCCTTGCAGCACTCATGTCCAGAACTGCCCTGAGTCCATGGGAAAGGTGCTGCCAGGGGAACACAAAAACCTTGATTGAAGTGGCTGCAGCCTTTTGGACCTGGATGGATTTCAACTCCTACCTTGGGTAGGTTCAGAAAATAGTTGAGACATTACTTAGTTCAGCTGCAGTGCACTCTGGGGAGATATGCAGGGGAGACTGTTTTACATCTTCCACTCTGGGCAGTTGTGAAGTCACACAAGGTGATAGGAACAAGTGTTATGTCGTTGTGATGAAGGTCAGTCTTAGCTCCATCTCACAGCTATGCAATTCTTCTTGCAGGATCTTCATTCCTCATATATTTGGGTGTTTGTTGGGCTTTTGGGGGTAGATTTTTGTATTTTGGATGGGAGGAGGAGAGTTTGGTTGGTTCGTTGTTGGTTTTTGTTTGTTTTGGGTTTTTTTTTACCCAGTGTTTTATCTTTCATTTATAAATGCTTCAATGTAAAACTAGTGATGCTGTAAGAGAGTTTCATTTATCACGGGCTTTGGGGATATCAGTATTTTGTGACTAATAACACTTAAGTGAAACATAATACAGCTGCTGTGACTGCAAACCTGCGACAATAGAAGTGCTATCATTTAAAACATTAATATTGCAGAAATAATGGTAGATTTGAGAGGCAGTTAAAGGGACAGTCTCATCACCTTTAATCACAAGGAGCTTATTGAAGTATTTTTATAGAATTATAGAATCATAGAATGGTTTGTGTTGGAAGGGGTCCTAAAGATCATCTATTTTGAACCCTTCTGTCACTGGCAGGGACATCTCCCACTACACCAGGTCGCTCAAAGCTCCATCCAACTTGTCCTTGAACACTGCCAGAAATGGGGTGCCTACAACCTCTCTGGACAACCTGTCCCAGCGCCTCACCACTCTCACAATACAGAATTTCTTCTGTGTATCTAATCTAAAAATTACCCCTCTTTCACTTTGAACCCATTACTCTTTGTCCTATCACTACAGTTTGAATTACTAAAAAACCAAAGTATTTCATGACAATAATTATATTGAATAGACATTGCAAAATATTAAATTGAAAACAAACATTCTGTCTCTATATGCAGGGTGAAATTAAGTATTTTCTTCATAGCGTAATTTTTTAACAAGACCAGTGCAAAACCTGTTTGACTTGAGGCTATATTTTGGGGTTTTGGGGACTCCAGGTGTAGAACTTGGAATATATTATCTCAGAAAGCATTAGGTAGGCAGCATAAAAAGAGATTAAATATTAATTGAACACATTTCCTATCTGCTAGTAAGTGGTGGTGCTTTTCCTTAGGACTACTGAGGAACTGGGAGCTACAAATTAATAATTCCTGATAATGGAGTGCAAATCTTGCTGGTCATATAGAGATGGGCCCAGTTACTGGGATTTTTAAAACATCATTTTATACATGAAACAAAGAGATTCTGAGAAAGGAGAGAGGGAGGTGGTGAGAAGTGTAACAAGTTACTCATCTGTGGCACCTGCACATCTTGCTAATTCATCTGTGGTGGTGTGCATGTTTGGGATTGTTCAGAATGTTTCATTTACCACTATGAATTCCCATCTTTTCAGTCAGCTGTATAGGGAGGCCTCTCAAAATTCGAACCCAGTGATGACCTTTTGCCTAATGTATGAGGCCAAACAAACACAATGATTTTAAAGGCTCCCTCTGCTTATTTTAAGTGCTATAAAACATGCTTTACAGAATATAAAGTGCCTTTAGTAACTGAAATTAAAGGTTTCTTTAGATTTTGATCCATTCCTTCTGGTGCACTTGTTTCCACAGATACATTTCCACTTTCCTCTACAAGAAATACAGCCTAATTTCTTTCACGTGCTCCAGGCAATAAAGGAATAAACCAAAATAAAGCCTGATACTGCAATGCAATGAGAACCTTCCGGGAGTGGATGTGGCATCCACCTCCTTTGTTTCACACAGCTGCGTACTTCATATATCGGCAAGATGGATGGAGGCAGTGTCACTGGAGGCAATTCACACCTTTTGTCAGAGAAGGCGAAAAGAGACCATTTACATCATTTTCACAAGGATGGTTTGGAAAATGCTTTCCCATAAGCTGGAAGGACCTTCAAAGCCTTGCTTTCAGGCACCGATGATGTTCCTTACTGTGAAGGATATCTCGCAATTCACTAATAGCAATATTCTTAGTTGGTCATTTCCAGATGCTTGACTGTGGTGGAATTCTCAGGGCAGATGTGCATTTGAGATTAATTTATTCCTTTTTGTTGCCTTAGAGGACACAGTGGTAACATATTACCTCACTACAATAAAATAGCACAGATATGGGAAAGTCATCTAGTCCCTCTTGCTGACAGTGCAGGCTTGCCCTCTGCAGCATGCTCCCTAGTGCTTTGTCCAGTCTATTTTTAAATGGCCTAAGTGATGAGAATTTCTGCAGAGCAGAGTTCACAGGCAAGCCTCTTTTCTCTAACAAAGCTTTGGATAGATAAAGGATGATGATAGTAGTTCTATTTATTAAGCTTTCTCTCTTTCACCCAGCAAAGTCCTTGGGGTGCAAAAGAAGACACCTCAAAACTATTTAGTGTCCCAACCAAGTTTTGAAGAGATCAGTAAACAAAAAACAACACTAAAGCAAAAGAGCTCTTAAAGACATACCACTAAAAGGGTCTTAGAGTAAGAATTGTTGCAGAAAACCCTCTCAGCAGAACCCCAAACTGTCCAAGCTCTATGGCCAAATTCGTGGAGCTTTGTCAGTGCTTAGGAGAAGATTCAAGGCTCTTGAGGCTTCTCAGTATCTGTATCTCACAAATCTAGACCTGCACTGAAGGAAACTTAAAAAGATCATATTTCTGAGCAAGACTATCAAGGAAAAAGAAAAACTAAATAAAGACTTGTCATTTTGCTTTCCTCATTTTCATTAAATTCAGAAAGTCAGCATTACAATTTCAATTGTATTGAAAATCTTCCTTTTGTATCTGCTAAATCCTGATTTACTAGTAGCTACAGTCATTTGCCTTGTAATATTAAATGTAAGGAACAGAACCAAAAGCTTCACTACCATCAAATTCAAACAAATGTCTTCAGGAAAAAGCATTAACCAAAAGCTAAGTCAAGTGCCTGTCTTTTCCATCCGTGTTTATCAATGCTAAAACCCTACTGGTTGCTACTTGCACCAGAAGACTATTGCAACTTCTGTAGGGGAAAAAAAAGGTTATATTTCTTTTTGACAGAACCATTAAGGAACTCTGTAATGTTTCAATCTGTGGTCACTGCTCTGTTTTGCTTGGCTCACTAAACTCTCAGCCTCAGCTGGCATTTCCTAAATTAACAGCACATTCACTCCCCACATTAAGACAGTCAAATGTTCAGCCTAAACTAAGCAGTTTGACACTCATGTGCTTCAGCAAAGCTGAACAGCATCTCATGACACTTACATGATTAGATGATATCATAATCATATGATAAAAAGCCATTAGGCCAGGACCAAAATCTAAAACATAGGTCATTATGTTAGATGTAAAAAAGCATACCCATTTAACAGAAAAAAAAAAAAAAAAAGAAACAAAAAAGAGTTCTGACACCAGGGAACATCTGGCTAATATTTACATCTCCTGTTTAATTTGGATGCTTCAGTTTAGTTTTCAAGATGGCAGTGTATAGAAACAAATTAAGCCAATCACTCTATCCGCAGTTTAGAAAACCAAGATTTGTTTATAGTTTCTCATATTAATACCTCATCCACTTGGCCAAAATGCCTCGTGAAAAATATACCTCAAACACACAATTCCCCTTTAGTAACAAAGACGTAATTCAGCATAATTCTTTGTTGATGGGATGAAAAAGGGAGTCATGTAAACTTGGGGTATTGAGATGAACAGATAAAGTTGAGCCATAGGAAATGAAACAGTCTTCAGTGCTGTAGGGTTAAACTGAAGTCCAACAAGAAAGTCAACAGAATTAGCATTTTGGGCTCCATCCTACTTTCCTTTAAATCAATGGAATTTTGTCACTGACACCATCACAGACATGTTCAGTGTTAAAAGAACATAAGAACATGAGCTTGATACAAGCTTACTGGATGAGCCCTGTGCCTGGGAATCTGCAAGTTTAATTCTGTGATGAGTTTGATAAAGTGATTATTTCCAAGAGCAGTTAAAAACAAGAAGAAATTCAGCAATGCATATGAAGAACTTCATAAAATATTATCTTTTAGAGAAAAACTGGCCAAGTGACAATATTCTTATGTCATAGCTAATTAGGTAAGCTTCAGAACATTCAAGTTAATAAAAGGAGATACTGAGTTCAAAATACTAGAGAGAATCCAAGGCCTGAAGTCAAAACTTTTTGTTACAAACCCAGGACAGGCACAGAAATCATTTCATCAGGCTTCCCTGTTTTTGGATATACAAGGAATCTACCAGGCCAAAATCTATTTAACATTATTGTGTATTCTTGGAGTTTGGAGGGTATAAATAAGTGACCTACAGTATCCAAACCCCAAATCTAGTTAAACAGTCCCAGTGGTTTGAGCTGTTTCTAGTCTGCTCTTTCTAGAGACAGAAGAAAAGCCCAAGCAATCTTGCTGATTTTTCCTCATGTCTGTTTAGACTGCCATGACAAAAACGCAGCATAGACACCCAAAAATCAGTGCTAAATTATCCAGCTTTATTCTAGCACACAATTCACCCACAACTGCAAGGAGCTCAGGGCTGGAAGCAAACCCAGCTGTTACTCAGAGTGCCCAGAACATAACCCTGATGTCAGGTTTGTGCTGCCCAGCAAGCCCATGGCCTGAGCTTGCTCAACAGAGAGGTGAGGGGAGCCCTGAGTGTCTGGAGTGTGTCTGTGTGTCTGCTGCTGCCTGGCTCACTGGAGGGGGTGGCAGAGGCAGGGCAGGGAGCAGAAGCAGCATCAGAAAAAGCAAGGAGAGCAGCAGACTGGTGCAGCGAAGGTGTCAGCACATGGTAGTGAACGTGCTGGAGGAAGTAATGGGTTAGTTCCCCCCAGGGACCACTTCCAAAGGGCACTGTGGTTAAGACAGTATTACATTTTTCTCTCTCCATCTTCTACTATCCCAGAAGACACTGCTCTTCAAACACTTCCCATGTCCTCCTGGCACACCTCTGTGTATTCAGCACACACATTCAATCTATGCTATAAAAACATTTCTTGCAACATAGCCCTCAGCTATTTCGAATACTCTGAACTGAATAACCAAGACTGACATGGTAATTGTGTCTTGGGGTCACAGAGATACCCCACGGCCCAGAGGAAACCCAAGGCTTCTCTCTGAGTTGCAGGGGTGCAAAGCCCAGCTACTCATAGTGGCAATTAAGCATGCCTGGGACTGGCCTCTGGCTCTGGGGCCAGCTGGCAGGGAAGAGCACCCCTGTCCCACTAGAAGAGGGAAGCTGTGCCCAGCTGGCCAACTGGGAATCGAGTCAGGATCATGGTGACCTCTGGACCATCTCTGGCAAATGTCTGACAGTTCTGGTGGACATTGCTCAGAGGCAGGGACCAGCCTCATAATGCAGCAGTGCCCCCAATCCACTATTTTTAATCCAAACATCTCATTTTCTAGTAAAGCTATAGTTCACCAGACCCTCCTGCCCTGAGGCAGCTGACCCTGAGCAGGCTGGGGGCCAGAGCACAATCCATGGCCATCTTTTGTTTTTAGAGGGATAAATATAGCCACAAGGGCTATATGCTGTGTGGGTTTGGGCATGTGCTGCCTTAAGCCCTGCTTTTGCAAGGAAGCAGAGACATGTGCCTCCCAGCAGTACTGACAGGGAATCCATTTCTTCATTCATAAAAAGTAACAGTTCATATTTATTTGAACAGGGTGTCACCTGTGTGCTACCTCACCCACTTTGGTGAGCATGCACCACATTTTTCCCTTCTAAAGGTGATGGAATGTTACAGCCAGGTGCAGAAGGAAGAGGACATAAAAGGTGGTAGGGAGGGAGAACTGCTGTGCCCAGATTAATAGTGATTCTCTGCAGCTCTGCAGGGAAAAAAAAATTCTCATATAGAAGTGAGTGTGGGCACTAGAAATATTTCTTGCTCAGTGAGCCATGAGACAGAGGTACAAGAGCAGGTAAACATGCTTTCTTACACTCAGTCAGACGTGACATTTCTTTTACTGATTTATACTTTCTACAAAACCAATGCAGGAGAGCAACAGATGGAAAGAGTGTGCCAGTTTGTAGTTGGGAGGAACCATTCCTCCTAACCTAATACTCAAAAGTAACCCTTTCATGAGGTAAAAAAAATATCTTCCATTTCCTAGAGCAACTGGTTTAGCAATGCTTCGCCAATTTGCTGTTTGATATTCTCCGTAGTTTAGGTATTTAACATGCCTTTGCAAATTTGAGAGGCCAAAAGTTAGTCTTCCATGTAAAAATGTTTCATTCTTTTCCTTCATTTTTTTCCTCCTCTGACTTAGTAGATAACAGAAATGGAATGACAGAAATAGGAAGTTCAGGTCTATCCCTTCCAAATTGCTCAGACTGTGCTTCCAAAAATGCTCAGGGAAAATGAATGGGAACTTGCAGGCAGGATATAAAGCTTTCAGAGTGTTGCAGAAGCAATGCAGTCATTTAAAAGGCCAGCTTAGAAAACTGTGTTTCTTCCTTTGACATCCTCCCAAGAATGTCTGCATCAGCCAGCTTGCTTAAAGTGGCAAAAGTCATTACAGATAAACACAGTGGATTGTTTATTTTGGAGAGGGACTGGGGCATAACTCCTCTGAAGTGAAGCACAGGGCGGTTCTTTCTTTACCTGCTGCGGGATCCAGCAGAGAGGCAAGGTGCTGCATGCTTTGTGCTCAGATGACTAACAAGACCTTTGTCTAGGCTTGAACTCTCATACCTGTTTTCAGTTCCTGACATACCTCGGATCCCCCCTGCCGCCCGCTGAGCCCACGCTGGTGCGCTCCGATGGAGAGCTCTGGATACAGAATGCCACTGGCATCCAGGGGCAAGACAAAGCCCCTCAGAAAGGAAAGCAGCCTCAGGCCACTCTAATTACAAGTCCCTGCACTGCTTGAAGGTACTCAGCTGACATGCCTGAACTGTGCAAAGACCTTCAAGTGAACTATTATACAAAGCTCAATGTATCACATGGTTGCGAAGCAGCTGCTAAGTCTCACTGTAAATGAGGCACCGAGATGATAAGTCACATACTCTCATATACAATGTGCTTAAGGAAACCCCCACCCTACGGATTTTACTGCCTTAGGCTAGGATGAAACTTGGGAGGTGAAGGGGAGGGAGTGGGATGTGGGAAAGAGTTTTATGTGAAGACGTCTACGTCTACGTTAAGGATGTGTTTACTCCTAGTAGCTTTGGCAAGTTAATCATAACATGCATTTAAGTTCTTTCAATAACATCCCCCAAAGTGGATTTTTTCTAAATGTCACTTCCCTGTTTAAACCAGCATACAACTGTATATCCAGATAAATCTTCCACAGCAGACACAGAGAGCAATAGTTGCTAACATTTGGGTTTTCCTTCATACACTTTGCCTGGATACACACAAGCCTGAAATGCATGTTCTTGGTTCAGACCACAGCATGTAAAGAACACGCATCTGATTGCAGAGATATGAAACACAGCAAGAGTGACATGATTAAGAACAAAACTCTGGCAAAACAGAGAAGGCAGATGAAATAACTCACAGCAATATACATTGGCTGTGATTATCTTAAAAATTACGGAATACTGTAGTGAAGGCTTAATGGCTGCAGAGTGGTGCCTTTAACACACCCAGGAAAGGTTTCCCATAATCCTTTAATTAATCTGAAATCCCAGATCAATAGAAATACAGGGGTGGGAGGGACCTGGGTAAGCCATCCAGCTTGTTATACTGAGATGGGTGCTGCAGTCAGAGCCAGTGAGATGCTGAAATGAGAACTCAAATGCCTCGGAGCTACTATTTCAGGCTTTCTACACTGTCAGTAGGTGGCTCATCTTTTCAAGATTTTCCATCCATCCATCCATAATAAAAAGTAAATATATGGCTACCAAAGTAAAAAAAAAAAAAAAAAAAAAAAACCAAAACCAAAAACAAAAACAAACAAAACCACCCAAAATAATTCTTTGTATAATGAAAATATTTCAAACGAGTAATGTAAAAGCAGATTTAATTCCCTTTTCAAGACATCTGGAAAAAAATCATGAAGCTTATCTAACTGGCGTGTGTATGTTTCTGGACAAGCATACCCACACAAGCCTTCCACACATTCTTCAACTAATCTTCAAGCAGCAGTTTTGAAGCAAAGTTTCCCCCATGTAAAAGATGAGCTCTTAAAAGTTATTTTGCAATCAAAAAGTGATAGCACGTTACCAAATATATATGGTTCCTTAGATTGTGTTACAAAACCCTTTGAAGTAATGCAAAAAAATTCATAAAGAGGTGATTGCATGAAAATATAGCAAGGAGCAGGTGATCAGAGGTTACAGGAGCAGGTTGCGAGAACTAGACAGCCCTAATTGTGCTTGCAAATCTCACTGCTCTCTTTGGATTTATTAGAGAAGAAAGATCCATAAGACTAAAAGCAATTCTGGAGGCATGAGAATGACAGCAGGAGATTCACACTCCAGCCATTATGAAGGAAAAGACTTCATCATTAAACTGAAGCCAGAGCTTTGTCTCCTTTACAGAAGGTCTCAAACCATACTTGGCTTCCTTGGCACTATCTGATTAATCAACCATTTGCTTAGGTGATTTGATCCTGCTCTCATTCAAGGCAGATGTGTCTCCTTTCAACTTCAAAGAGAGCATGATGACACCTTCGTGAACTGTGTTTCAATCTGGCTAACAGAGGGCTGCACTTAAAACATTTTCTAATAGAGATACTACAGAAAGTAGAATTAGGTCCAAACTATGTTAAAAATTCACTTTCAACAAATAAAAAAAAGGTTACAACATCCCGAAGTTGGACAAACAGGTTTAAAACTAGCACAGATGGCCCAACGTGCCTTTTATCCCTTATCACAGACATTTATATTACATGTCAAAATACTGCAGAATACAGTGATAGTCCATGTTGGAACTCTCTGTCTGGGTCATGCAGATTCATCACCAGCTGAAACAAAGTGTATTTTCTCCTGGAGTGGGTCACTGTTCTCCTCAATCATCTCACGCTTTTGTTGTGTTTATTTTCAGCACAGAGTTTAATCTTAAAGATGCCATTTAAAAAAGAATTTTTCCTAATACTAGCAACATATGGAAGCAGCTGTTTGCTGTTCTTGTTCATAAAATGAGTTACATCTTCCTTTAAACAAGACAGCTTTTTATTTTGCTGTTAAACCTGCATTTGAATCAGAACAAAATGATAATAAACATGTCTAGAAAGGTCTCCAGCTCAAAAAAAGTTCCTGTCCATGAACTTTGCCACCCTTTGCTTCTTATTTCCTAGCACAGGACATTTCTCTGATTTGGAGAATAGCTGTAACATGCAAAACATGAGCTACATTTTGGCACTCATTTCTTAATTATTGCTATTATTGTCATAAAAAAAAATCCTGTGGTTGCAAATATCGTAAAAAACGTTAGTGGTTAGTGCCTGATATGTTACACATTGCCTTAGTACATAAGAGCAAAAAATAAAACAGATAATGGTCTGTACAGCGTGTTCAAAACATAGACTATATCTATATCACTAAATAAATCAAGGCCAGAGAATGAACTTGATCACTGAGCTGCCTGTGCCAACTACCACTTTTCAGTAATAATGTCCAGACATGACTGATGGGACAGCACACATGGTAGGGAGCACTTCCCAGCAAGTAATGTGGGTGAGACTACAACAATTTAGAGCCTGTGCTGTCCTCTGGTACTACCTGCACAGGCCTTCTGCATTCAAAGATCTCTCCACAACTTTGCACCAAGGCATGTAACATAACCCCACAGTTTTCACCAAACCTTGGTTCTTACTGGTAGAAAGAGAGTCCTCACCTTACTGAGCATACCTGAAGAAAATCACTTAAAGTTATACCTTAGATCCAGCCAGAGCCATATGCTCAGAGGAGACACAGCACCCCATGCTCTGTGACAGGGACAAGAGAACAGTCCCTGTTCATGAGGGCTTATCAGCATAAACACAGCTATGATATCTTGGATTCTGAGGACCTTTTGGGCATGCCTACTTGGAGAGAAGGGTATTATGTCAAACAGTATGTGAAAGGAAAATGTGATGGATAACCCTGATGCCTAAACATAAATACTATGTCATTTAATGAGCTCTAGCAGATCCTGCTGTGGAATGGGGTGCTGTCTCTTTACAAAAGAAAATGGTTTGTAGTCCATGTGGAAGGAAGGAATAGCCAGCTAAACTGGGAGTGAAGTACACTCTAGGAACATCAAAAATGAAAATATATGGATAAAGATATTTAGAGAAAGGTGGCCCTAAGAGAGAGGCCAAGAAAAAGACAATGAAAGGAGCTGAAATATGTGAGTCAATGATGAGTTTAAAGCAGGGTCAAAAAGGTGAGAGCTGAAAGTCCATCTGGGCATGGACTCCAGTGAAGAATCTTAGAGATTCTTTCAGGATCATGGTGGGTATGCACAATGATTTAGGTATCTCTGAAAAGACAAGTCTCCAGCAGTGTTGTGTCTAGCATTTTTTAAATACTTGTTAATAAACTAGGTAAAAGAGCAGCTTTTGTGGAGATTGTAGGTTAAAAAAGGCAAAGTTTAGGGCTGAATTGAGGATGCAATATTTTTGTGCTCCTTTGCTCTGGATAAACTGTAACTCTCTCCAGCTTATCATTTGTAAATGGCTGATTTCTCATAGACAGGACAAAAATAGACCATTAGGAGAACATGGAAAGGAGGGAGGCCTTAGTTCAAACTTGGAAACCTCTTTTGATTACTGACTCTTTTGTCAGTGATATGCTATATAGGAGCTGTATTTCCTGGGGGTTCTATAATGCTCAGAGGGAAAGGAAGTGGTCATACAACATTTTAAATAGGTAAAATGTGAAAGAAGGTAAATAATTGAGGAGTCTATCCAGATCAGGTGAAAAGTTAATACAAACATATTTGAAAGGGATTTTCAACAAAATTTTACCCGGTCTTAACTTCAATTCCATCCACAAACATGTAATTAAACATATAAATGGATTGATACCAAATGATGAAAGCTAATTCTTAGCTTTATGTTGGATTCTTGGCTGTTTGGATGGCCTGGAAAGGCCCGGGGTGGCCTTGGGGCAGCCCGCGCTTCAAGGACGAGAAGAGGCTTCAAATCTTTTCTCGGTCTCGGTGTTTATTAATTGCTTATCTAAAAGATTTTCTCTCGGCCCAACAGAGGTCTGCTCAGCAGCCAGCCATGAGCACACTCTCCCGCCCTCCGGGGCGGTCACCTATCTTTATACTCAAAGTTACGTATACAATATTTATCATTTTTCCCCAATACCTTTTACCCTTATTAACCAGTGCACTTTTAGTAATACCCAATCCCAAAGTGCCACCATCACCACAGAAGATGGAGGAGAAGAAGAAGAAGAAGAAGGACAGGACACGCCCCAATTCCTCCATCTTACTTCTCTAAACCCCCCTGTACAGAAATCCTAAACCCTGTGTTTCACTCTCTAATTAACTTATCCCTTCACCATTCACTCCGGTGAAATCCTCCCATCCTCATACAGGTGTTGTCTCCTGTGTAGGATCAAAGTCCAGCCACCAGACACTTCTGGCAACATTCCAGGACTCCCGAGCCCCCCAAGGGTGGTCTCGGTGACTCGGCACCTCAGTCCTGAGGTGCTGAGATCTCACAGCTTTAAACAAAACTTTTCTCCTCATACCTCTATTTGTTCTTTATCGAAATGCATTCCTAATCCCTTTAACTTGCCTCTTTCCAATAGAATAATAAGTTTAATGCAACAACCTAGAAATGAGAAAAATTCATGTACCAATTCCTTCTCTGCTTTTGATCTGCAATCTCAGCTGGGAAATGCTAGACATGCACTTGGCTGAGCTTCTTACTGCTGTTCATGGTTAGTTTTAGGACAGATGAACAGAAAATTTGCTGTGACAGGGCTGGGTTCTGTGGCACAGGAAGACCCTTTGGGTTCCATCTGTAGGTATTAACCTGTAACAAGCAAATATCTCCTTTCCCTAACCTGTGTTGAAAAAAAACCACAAATAACTGCACTGGATGGCAAAAAAACAGCAACAGAAGAGAGTTAGACACCTTGATTTTGTGCCTCCTGAACACAGGGCAAGAGCTTGGCCATGGACATTTGGCACTTGGCTCTGGCAGATGTTCCTCTGGTGGTTTCAGATGCTGTCTTTTCTCACCTGTCCTGTTATTCTTTGTTGGAACTTAGCACTCTCAAAGCAGATTCAGAAGAAGGGAATGTCTGCCTATCAGTCTCTGCAATACACAGTCTAGGTTTACCTCACCTTCCCTGATATCTTCATTACTAATATGCTGGAAAGGTCAGATGGTGATAATGATGTTTTCATATTTGCAGTTCTATAGGGAAAATTCCGTAGTTACAAGTATATCAGAAACACAAAAATAAGTTAATGCTGTCTGGGAAATATATACACCCACTAGGTCTCTGATGGCCTTTGTGCTGTAAGAGATAAAACTTTAAATGCCTCATTTGCTTAGCTTTACAAAAACTTCAGATAAAAAAGGCAGTAATGACTTGCTACACCCAGAGTTGATTTTTTTGTGTTTTGTTGGATTTTTTTTTAAGTTACTACTTGAAATTCTTTTGAACAACTGTACCCTTATTGTTCAGAAACAAAACCAGAAGACAAATTCAGACATGCAAATACAGTAAATTACCCTAGCACAAATTAGGAAACTCATTAGTTCTTGCATTGCTGAAGCTTAGGTAACTTTTACAGAGCAGATTATTGTTTAGAAATCAGAGAATATAGGACACAAAAGGAACCCTAGTACTTTGCCTAGTGAATCCCTGCACTGAAAATACATGCATTTTCTCTGACCCTTACTTATTTTATCAATGAATTCATTAAAAACTCTTGAAACTTCCTTGGTACCTTGTTCAAATGCTTATGTATAATCAGTGCAGTAAAAGGATTTTTATTTTTGAGGGATTTTTCCAATATCCAGCATAAACCTCCTTCATTTCAAATTAAAGCAATCATTTTTTTCTGTCAGTGGACTTGGAGTATAATTGATCACTGTCTACTTTACAACAACCTTCTACATACTTGAAGACTGTTATCATGTCCCTCTCAGGCTCTTCTGTTGTAGACTAAACAAATCCAATTCCTTCAATCTTTCCTCACAGGTCATGTTTTCTAAGCCGCTTATCATTCCCGTTCCTCTCCTCTGGACACTCGCCAATTTGTCTGCAACTCCCTGAAAAAGTGGTGCCCAAAGTTTGGTCAAGTTCCTAGCTCAGAACCCGAAGCACCAAGGAGGATGGAACACCTACCTCTGCCTGACACACAGATTTTCTTTTAATTCACCACAGAATGAAGCGGCTGTTTAAAAAGAGATGTGCTCTTGAGTCATCCTTGCTCTGCAGTCCATAATCACACTGAGCCCCTTCTCTGCAGCTCTGCTCTGTAGCCAGTCACTCCCTGCCCTGTGTTTGTGTGTGATCGTCCCTCCCTGGAAACAGTGCTTCACTGTAATACTTATTGACACTCCTTTCAGATCATTCTTCCAAATTTTCACAATAACTTTCAATATCTGTTATGCCTTAGAAAGCAGCACCGACAATCTCCCTCATTCTCAGAATATTGTAGATTTTGTTATGACAGTCTGTACACTCATCCAAAATACTGACCAGAATGGATTTACCAACTACCCATCTTAATAGTAACTACTCACACCAGTTTCCAAACACTGACTTTCAGCCTCTTCGTAATACTTTCATTTAGGCTATTTTCCCTTTATTTGCTTGTCAGAAAACTGTATGAGGATGAGTCAAAATGCAAGATTAACCTATATATCGTATGTACCCCATCCCTATATTTACACGGAGAGCTACCTTGTCAAAGAAAATAATTAGAATGCCTTGACATTCTTTTTCCTGATAAATTCTTATTGTTTTTTTCTTATCATACCTAAGTAATTATAAATTGACTGCTTAGTAAATTGTTTCTGTGTCTTTCCCAGTATTGATATGAGGCCAGCTGGACTTAATTTTTCAAGTCTTCTTCCTCTCTCTGTTTAAAAGGCAGACACTATATTTCCTTCTCCTCTGCTTCTTCAGAGCATCACTTTTATATTAGTATCCCCAAAAGGTACTCTGTAATGTTACAGTGGCTGCTTTACTTGTTCTGTTACTTGTTCCTTCTTAGTGAGAAAAAAAGGAACAGATATTACATGAAGGTGTTTTGAATTATGCTTTCAACCTATAAAATACAGGTATTTTATCCCTTTTATGAACAATAATACCAAGTGAAACAAGGGAAAAAAATTTTCTTTAAGATACGACAACAGTTCTTTCTCAGAACTGTGAGCAAAAGACTCCATAGGCAGCCTTTTTCATTAGAAAACTATGATTTATTGATCTAAATCACTCCTAAAATTTTATCACATTCTCCAGACTAACACTTGGACTATGAGGTCTAAACATCCAGTCTCTAGGCTTCCCTAGAAGTGACTTAATCACTGGTATATTAACTGTATTAGCATTCTAGTTGATAAAGCAATACAGCTGTTTTAGTTCCTACAATTAAATTTTGTAGGGGACAAGGGGACAGTGGAAAGTTTCTGAACTCTTCAGCATCCTATAGCAAAATCTGGTTCAATTTAATAATATTTATTAATCATCACATTTATTCAATTTAATCACATTTATTAATCTTCACTGCTTGCACTCTGTAAGTGCCAGAAGCCTTTGTTAAGGACCTCAGGCTTATTATTTTATGTACTTCAAGTTCTTGTTGAATATCTCTTTTCTTTGCCCTCAAGTATCAGTGTAGCCCCTGAGTGAACCTAGTCTTGTTTTAATTTTGCCATTTTCTCCCTCAGTTACAGTAGTAAAATGTCAAATTCTGTTTTTTTCTGGCAAACACAAATGCTCTGAAAAGACAGAGCAGATGAATACTACTGCCAGTCTCTTAAACTCTGCAAAAAGATAATTGGAAGGTGAATGAGACAATGAAAGATGTTCATTCATTTATTCTCCACATGCAAAAGTTTAAATTTAAATAAACAGAGGTGCCTCAGCTCTGAGACATGACCCTTTGCCCGGTGAGCATGCAAAACTCTGGTCAAAGCCATTCAGTTGGGCAGGGACATATGAGACCTGAGAAATGTGTCTTCATCAGTGATCCTACATATTCCTTTCACAGTGGCCTATTTGCTGCCAGTTCTATTGGGAAGAGAGAGATCCCCAGCAGGATGCTTCCATGAAAAATATTAATATTAAAAAATGTGGACAAGATCTTACCAGCATGATCAGCTAGAGGACAAGGGACCTTTTCAGTCAAAAATTACTTCTATCTATCTCTCTAAGAGCGATGATTTTAAAGTTCTTCTATAATATACCTCAGAAAGTATCTCCACAATAGAAAAGCTGCATTTAAAAAGTTTCAGAGCTGTTATAGAGAAGAAAAATGTTAAGATATCTTTATTTCACTACTGTTTCAGCATTTTTTATCACTTAAGTGATGAACATCATAAAATCTTAAATACCATTTCTCTTAATTTCATAAGAAATTAGGTACCTGTCCAGAAATGAGTTTCATAAACACCTTTAAGGAATTACGCCTTTATGTCCAAACACAGATAAAATATGCCAACTAAACAGACAATATGCACATGTGGAGGTTTTCTCTGTTTAGATGGGACACCATTGCTGACTTTCTCCTTTCCAGCTGAAAGCATGGAGGAAGACAGTGTGAATCTTCTTCATCAAACTAAGCAGAAAATGTAACTATAATTATTTGCTTGGTACCACTTGGTAACATTTCCATTCTTAAAAGTCACAAAACTCAGGCATCAAGACAGCTTCCAAACTCTTGAGCTGAAACCTAAATGGAATATTTAAGGTAGGTCAGATATCATTATTTTTGACTAAATTTAAAAGCTTCTGTGACAGCTGTATACTGTCAATGCTTTTTCTTTACAAGCAATGCTGAATGACTATAGTATTTGTGTCTTAACAATGGAAAATTATTGAATATATATTCAACTTCTGAAGTTTCCGTCCTACAGCAATGTCTACAGCCTGAGGGTTTAACCTAAACTCATCTCCTGCTAAAATATGCAAATCTAGACACAAAAAGGTCACACAGCATCTTCACTGTTGGTAAAGCTAATTTGTCCTCTGTTATTTCTATAAATTCAAAGGGAGTAGAAACCCCAATCTACCTTTCTGGGTTACCAATCTAATATTTGATTTGGCAATATATAAGGCTCATTCACCTAATGATCTTACCAGTTCTGTGTTCTATAGCAGAGCATGAATTACAGAACAATAATTCACACTCAGAAAACCAACTCATCCTTGATCTTTTGGCATGGTGCCTCAAAGCTTGCTACCTTTCAAGTATGGAACAGCTACTTGCATGCTACTGTGTCTTTCTATTTATTGTATTTTTTACTACAATGGGAACTGCAAATGTTCCAAGTTGAAGAATTTCAATTACCTGAATTGGGATATTTACTATAAAGCCCAATTCACTTAGGAAAATCCTAATTTGTACTTAATAACTCCCTTCTTCGCACACATACAGGACACAGATTCAGACTAGAATCTGGAAATAAAAACTTGTCAGTCAGTCTTTATGAGTCATAATCTAACCTTTCACATAGGCTTTAAAATATCTGTTGTGGCTTCTGAGAGGAAAATACTGAAGGGTGAATTGTAGGAAATTTTACTGGGAGAAAACTCTAGACTTTTACTCTCATCTAGAAAAAAAGAACATAAAATAATCTTTGCATCTTAGCATAGGCAGTTTATTTCAGCACACAGGAACAATAATTTAAAATTACTCTACAAAACTTTCTAGTCTTTCTTTACAAGATCAGTCATGTCAAAATACTATATGTATTGTATTATGTATGTAATACAAAATAATATATATGTGTTTATATACGATACACTTATATACATATATATTATTTACATTATATACATGTATATGTATATGTATATGTATATGTATATGTATATGTATATGTATATGTATATGTATTGTATATGTATATGTATATGTGTATGGAATAATGTGTGTGTATATATATATAATAAAGGGGAAGGAGGGTTATAATTTTAAATTCCTCTAGGTATTTTAAATTTTATTTTTAAAGATTTCAAAGTTTTTCTCCTTACACAGGCATGTATAAAGGACTTATGCTAAACATAAGGTAGCCTTGAGCATAATGTTGAAGTGTACTTAAAGATAAAATTTTGATGTCAAGTGCTTAAATTCAGTACCTCAGCACAAAATAGGCTAAGACTGAGCCCATTTACAGGCTTTGTAACAGTCAAGACCACAGAAAAAGTAGTCATCTTTTTCCAGCTTCCAATGCCTAGGCATAAGATTATTAAGTAGTAACATGTGCAACGTACATGGAGAAGTTTCTAGAGAAATAATCTAGAGTTGGTTACTTTGAATTCAAGTATCATAGCAAAAAAAAAAAAAAAAAAAAAAAAAGGCAAAGGTTTGTTTCTATTTAAGATTTGTAATATTTACCCAGATCTAACAGACTGCAACCTCATTTCATTTAAGTGAAGTTTGCTCTAAGTGGAATTTTTGATTCCAATGGCTACTACTGAGAAAAGCCTCAGAAATTATAACACCAAAAAGCATGTGATACTGAGAGGGAGCAGGTCACTATGGTTGTACAAATGATGGTTAGCAATAAGTACCAGGTATCTACTGAGCCTCATTCCATCCAGCTGAGCTCAGTGTGCTTTTCTTAGCAGTCTTCTGGGCCAAGTAAGAGATGTAAGTAGAAGCTGAGAGCACCTCCTCTCAAGTTAGTGATTTCCTGGTGCCATATGACTGGGACAAAAGGCAGATTCAAATGATAATTTCTCCCTTCCAGCTCTCAAGGCAACAAGACAGCCGGGCAGTAAGCGGCTGGTGCCCACACGCTCCTTCTGCTGGCTCCTTGTCTCCTCCTCCCCCACTCAGCCCTCCAGCATCAGAGGTAAAATGTGGCAGGTTTTAGTTCTGGGTTTTTTTGAGCTCTCTCAGATCTACAACATGAAACATCACGTCTGCCTGATGCTCATGTACTGTTCTCCATGAGACTGGGTTAGAACAAAAGTCTATTATTTCATTTTGAGACTTGTGCCTTAGATCATCAGGAGATTGTGACATGCTTCAAGGTTTGACAAAACAAAGAATCAATTTGTTAGAAAAACAGAGGGGATCCCCTCAGCAGAAATCTCTCCCTTTCATTTTAACACACAGCAAATAGGCCTTCTTTCTGATAACCCTTGGCTGGCAATGAGAATGCAAGACTCATTAGGGTCACGAGGTACAATGAATTCTGCCCTTGTAGTTTGAGGTGTTTCCTTTAGAAAGCTCCACAGAGCGTTTATCCTTCAGCCAATTCCCCCTATTCTTCAGGCCATAAAATTACTCCATTGCCCTCTAACAACTTCAAAACAGTTGTTAAGATGAAAAATGATGTTTTGTACTGGCCAGGGCCCCTTCAAAAGCAGTGAATTTGATACAGAAAGCTCTTAGGGGCTAACAGACCATACCCAGAATACAGAGGAAAGCAAACTAGGAGCTCTACCCACAGCTTTTCCTTAGTCTGATACATAACATTAAAAAAAAGCAAAACCCTTCCTAACCTCATTTTAGCAGTCAATTTAAGTAGCCCAACAATCAGTTGCATTTCAAGGAAACTTTTTAACATTGGTTGTTTATGAGGTTTTTCCATCTTTGTCCTCAGTAGCATTCACAAAGTTCTCTCTAATATATTCATTTATTGGATTTCTCTTTGGCCTCTTTACTGATCTGTTAATGAAGCTGCAAATGAAAACCAGACTTTCAACTGTTCAGTACCAGAACTAAAAACTTTGCCATATTTTGGTTTCTGTTGATTTGTTATCCACACAATAATTTTCTTATACAAGCTAATATGAATCAATCTTTACAGGAAAAGCTCATGACCTAGTGAAGCAAATGCCTTAGCAAAAGTTCACTTGTAACTCCTAGGATCTCTCCCTTGCTTTAGACAGAGCAGTTCTGTCTCATAAAAATTCAGAAGAAAGGTCCAGGCAAATGGTTTCTGCTGCAGACTTCCCTCCAGTGCAAAGTATTCATTTGGTGGCCATGGTCAAGCTGGAGGTTACAGAGACCTGACCACAGGGATTTCTTGAGATCCAAAGGGAAAAAACCTCTTATACTGTATAGCATCTGGAATGGGAAGGTGAGCAGCAGATAGTGACTTCTTCACAGCTGCATGTGCGTCTGAAGACCTGTTCTGCCCTGCAAATCACTCACTTAAATAGTCCTTCTGTCTCCCACAGCCCCACTGATGACAGCCAGGACTCTGGAGAAAAGGTCTACTGCATTCACTTTTGCCAAGTACTCTTTTTTGTGCCCTTCTTTAACTGTGCAAGGTGTTTGGTTCTTCCCAATTGCGCATCCAAAGATATTTATTTCAGAAGTACAGGCTATTTCACATTTCTACTGCTCCAGCAGCAGGAGCAATATATCCATTTACAGACACACACACACACACACACACATATATATACATATGTATGTACATCTATGCATACATAGATATACATAGATATTTAAAAAGTCTATCTATTAGACTTCAACACCAGGTTATCCTATTCAATAAACTAAAGGATATCACAGAATTTTGCCCATGGTAAAAGGAATGAGATTGGAAGTTTCCTCGGGACAAGCAAGAAATAAAGTCTCTGCTTGGGGCCATTGGCAGCCACTTCACACATTTACATTACCATCATGTTTCTGCTGCAGTAGAGTCTGGCACTGAAGATTTTATAAGAAACTGTATTCATAATATAATGTTCTATAAGGTTTAGAATTGTAGAATCAATGAATTCATGGCTGGGAGAGAAGTCAAAGCAGAAACCAATTATATACTTTAATTAAGCAACAACATCATTTCTTAGAGGTAGTCCTGGAAACCCTTCCATCTTTCATGAAAAAATGTCTCTGGAAAAAAAGATATTGGGGCTCTCTAACTATTTTATATGTGATTATGTAAAGCAGTTATAATATTCAAAAACACAGTTCCCTAATCATGCATGGGTCTGTCATCCATTAATAATGTTTCCAAAACCTACCAAGCTGTTACGATACAGAAACTGAAGTCATTAATTGTCCCACAAGTCACTGGTTCAGATCCTGTCTGATCCTGGACAGGATCCTGTCTGCCTAGGATCTCATGCTCCATGGTGGCATACACATAGAAAATCAATTTTGCACTTAGGGCATTCAGAAGATCATGTGATCACAAGTAGTCAAAAAACTAAAAATGCTGCATTTTTATGTAGGTAAAGAAAAGGCTTACATTTCTGAGAAAAAAAATCATAGCAGAGACAAACTTTATCAGATATGTAGTCATTTACATTTTCAGTCATTAATTCAATTTACTAAACAGTGTTTAGCATATACTTTCAAGCTATCCAGTTTAAAATTAGAATATACAGAGCTACCAGTGAGAACTGAAAAGTAATAATCGATAATAATGTAACAAGAAATATATCCTAATGTTTTCAGCACCATACAACTGATCATGTGACCAAAATGGGATATTTTTCCTCCTCTGAAGTGTCAGGTTCAAAGTACACATTTCAGGCAACACATGAAAAACACTTTTGGGAAACAATCAAGGTTTTGTGCTCTTTACTGAACCTAATAATAGTATTGCAGGTAAAAAGTTCATGTTTTACAGTGCCTGAGTGTGGTACGCAATGAGTTTCAGTGAGGAACTTTCTAGGGGTTTTCAGTTTTTCCTGAGTTTTGTTGTCCTTCCCAGTAGGAAGAGAAGTGCAATTTGGGAGCCCGGCAGGGTTGCGTGTTTCTCTGCAAAAGGAGGAAAGGGGCTTGACATATAAAACAAGGAGTGTTTCCCCAAATGTGTAATTGTGATCATAACATTTAAACCCTTGGAAATTTAATAATAAGAAGAATATTCCCCCAGGCTGTGAATGAGCAGAGAGGACATACAGACCAGTATAAAAGTAAGGAGTGAGGTCTCATGCAGGCTGAGGAAGGGGCATAAACATTAGTAATAGAGCATAAACACCAGTGAAAAAGACTGGAAGATGAAAAAAGCTACTAGAATATGTGAAGGCAGGAAGTGTAGCCTTGCAAGAGAGTAGAGTGGCATTGTCAGCAAAACCCTGCTCAGTGACAGCAAGAATCCAGAAAATGCAGGAAGTTCCTGGATCCACAAAGGGGCAAATTTTAATAGCAGGATAGTGGGGAAATTTGATCTTTTTATACACCTACATGAGAAGAAATCTTAAGATTTGCAAAAACAATAGCTATAGGTGTACATGAAGGAGGCAGGAGAGTAGACAGAAGAGAAAAATATTCAGAGTCCACTTACCACTGAGTAACTAGAAGTTTTTCTAGAAGTGATAACAAAAGAAAATATGTCAATTCTATGAATGGTTTCTGAAATATTCAGCCACACCAAAGTGAACACAGAATAAAACAACAAAAAAAGAAACAAGATCAGACTGTATTATGCCCCTCTCCAAACCTCAGATAAAGATAAAAGTGAAGCATTATTTATTTTTTTTAACACAGGAACAAGATGCCAGTTCTTCAGCAGCAGTAATGTAGTATTTACCTAAACTACAAGATTCTTGTACCATGGTATATGCATAAACAAAGGCTTCTGTTTGCAGGTAATCAATGAGCTAAGAGGTAGAAAATATGCATTTCTGCAGCCATGCAGCCTCACTTTTCTGAGAGGCATCTAGCCTGGACTATAGCTGGAGGGAAGGAAATTAATACACTTCAGCTAGTCTATTGCTCTGCTCCAGGACGACAATTAATGCAACTGCAATTCAAGCTAAGGTAAAAAAATATTAACCAAGTAGCATACAAATTAATTTTTCTTCTGAAAAGGAGTGGTAAAACATGAGTTTTTCGTTACAGTGAAAGTGAACAGGAGTTTATGCTGTAGTTACGTGCTGTGTATAATAGTAATGATCAATTTTCTTTGGTAAATTGTAAGACTTTTTTTATCTCTAAAAGGCAAGTTTTGTCACATCAGGTTGCAATGCAGAGGAGCAAATACAGAAAGAGTTAATTGGGAAGTGCCTCCTGTGCCCATAGATACTGTCTGCTCTGATAGCAAAGGCTTTGCAGTGAAAGAAGCCAGAGTAACCTACTGGAACAGGAAGAGGCTGGTAGCAATTAATGGGGAAGTTTGTTTCTGCTCTGCAGAAAGGCAATTGTCTAGTTAATCCCTTTCCTGCGGGGACTAACAATGACCTGAGCCCAGCAACACTGGGCTGTTGTGTGACACTTTGCCTTCTGTGGGTTGAGAGACAGCCAAAAACCTCGCACAGCTCAGCTCACAGCCATACTATTTTAAGACTTCCTCCTCCATAGAATTCCTTTGGTCCTGCTCATTAGATGCCCACTTAAAATATATTTAGGGCAAGGGCAGTTCCATGTTTGCTACCACGTACTATGCTTTTTCTTCTGCTGCTTTTTTCCCCTGCCGTGGTTCAGGGCAAGGGCTGAATTTCTATCTGTATTAAATAAGCAGCAGGTACTAGAGGTGCCATATTTTGTTGTAGGATAATGAACACTAACTCCAAACCACAGAGAAAGCTGAAAAGTCACATCAGATTCTGTAGCTCAGCAAGCATTTGGACTTCTTTTGACAGTTTTTTGTATTTCACACTTAGTCATTCATGCCACCAAGCTTAAATTATATGAATTAAAAACTGTTTGGCAATCTTCCATTGTGTGGAGCTCTGTGGCAGGGCATCATTTAAGAAGCTTACTGTCGGACCAGTGCCATGATATGCAGACATGCCTGACAGCTGAATTCAGGCTTTTTCATGTTGTGGCTTATATTTTAATTACTTTGAAGAGTACTGTACTGAAAAGGAAATGCCAGATAGACTGTATCATGGCAGCCAGGGGAATATTGCAAAGCATCAGAACCTTCTGAGGTGAAACAACAATTAATGTAGGGAATGCTGGGTGGAGGAAAGGTTCAGGGATTATAACAAATTCAGTAATTAAAAAAAAAAAAGTGTAAACAGCCCCTACTGCATGATCATTACATTAGCCAATATCGTTTTACGAGAAATCCTGAAGCAAAATTTCTATTGTAATTTCCATAGCATAAATGATTAGGCAAATTGCTAGCAATTTATTCAAAGACCAAAACTTAAAAATTCACCATAAGAGATGAAAAACTTTATGACTCTTCTTTCTTAAACGCTAAATGTTGCATTTCAAGGAAAATTGTGGAATATTTGTGTAATACACCACATCTGGTCAGTTACAAATTGATATCTTTTTCACTCAGCAAAATAATAATTTAGCATTTGTAAAACACAGTGAGGAAAATCTTGACCATCTCCATGTAGAGAAAAGCAATGAGGAAGAATGAAGAGCTGACTGAAAACATTGCACAGACAAGATAGATGACATGCACAGGAAGGTACTCTTGTTTAGAAAGCTGAATTTACAGAATACTAATTGAGATATCCTTTCCTTTTACTTAGCTAATACCTTCACAAATGAACCATTTCTCCATCAGATGCTTTGCTTCAACCTGTATGAGAAGAATACCCCATTATTTCCACCATTTCTGTCACCCAACATGGTAAAAAATACAATTCAGTATGAGTTTCAGAGGTTATGAGCCATTCACGGCCCTTGATCTGGGTGAGGAACACCCATTGATCTATCTCAGGGAGAAATGCAAGAACTAGAAAGCCCTCAAAAATAAACTGCAGACCAATTCTGCAGCAGGAAATGGACTAGATCAATGAATATGTCTGTTCCATCTCTAATTTCTATGATTAAAGTATGTGATCAAAGGCAACACAAGGCTCTAAGTATTACCACATTCAAAGAAGGAACCATGTCCAAGGACTAACACATTTCAGTAAGTGAGAGGCAAATGCCTTAGAAATTCCTCCAGTCAATGTCTGCAGTTCTCTTGAATTTTGCCAGGTTATTCTTCTATGTAGAGGAAATCAAAGCTTGTTGTATAGACCTTCTAATACTTGACAGAGACTTTACCAGGTCTCCCTCCACCAATGCTATTTTTAGAAAAGGGGAATGTAATTTGTATCTCTCTGAAAAGAATTCTACTAAAGTTGAATCCAGACAAAGGTACTTACTGTTTTAATTATCACTTGCAAAAAAATCTGATATAATGAAAGTTCAAAGTAAAACAAAGGCTCTTACGGGGCGGAAACAGATCTATTATTCACGTAAGAAACACATATGATTAGATCCTGGTTGTTCAGTTAGAAATGTGTGAAGCAATGAGCTATGTGGGAACGACTGTCTACCTGCATCTTTTCCACTAACTTTTCAACAGTCCAGAGGATCAAGGCCTGGCTTCAGTTCTGAGGCAGCACCGTGACATAGCGCACCCTTCAGCAGACTCCTGCGCCTGGATGTCAGACAGCAAAGAGTGATTCAGGACACCTATGAGGGCTTCCAGATCCCCAATCTTGCACAATCCTTGAAGTCAAGATTACATTCAGGCTATGTTGCAGAGGAATATGATTTTATCAGTGCCTCGTTTATCCACTTTTTTGTTGAGGGTTTTCTACAAGATCTTGAAGCCAGACTCTAGAATGAACATTTAAAGCCATTTAGGCATGTTTTTAGATCCGAACGAATCTTAGAGGTCTGAAGTTTTGAGTTTCTGTGGAATTTGCAGGTAGCTTGTGTTGCTGATACTTCCTCATACTGCCACAAACTATAACTTGGAGTGTTCACAGAAAGGAAAAGGATCAGAGAAAGGAAGGGTTGGTGTTGCATGGATGTTTTCCTTCTACTTTCAGATGTCACTGTGAAGTTTACCTCCATAAAAGCCCAGCAAATATTTACTCTCGTCTCGAGATTCTAGAGGCCTATTTAAATCCACAGGTTTTTATCAGTACATGCAGCAATATAGAATCACTGACATGAAAATTCCATTTATGCTGAAATGAGAATAAATTCCTGGCAGGATGTGCATTTTTTCCATACCTAGAATGTCTGTCTGTGCTTCCAAGAGTGCATGTTCCCTTTTACCTTCCTAACTCTTTCCCTTACACTTCATTGCTTGCTAACACATGGCATGGTATACACTTTTGCAAGGAAGAGGGTAACAAAAGCATCTATTTATAATAATACACTTCTATTAAGAAAATATTCATGTCTGCAAATGCCATAAATATGCTAGCAATTGTTCAACTGAGGCCCAGAAGAGTAAGAATATTATTATGAAGTTTATGCTTTTGGGGTCATTCTGGCATGACTAGTTTATTAAGATATGCAAATGAAGATTTCAACAAAAATTAGTGGAAGAAGGAATCTGTTCCAACAATTTCCTAGAGGCAGGGTCTTTGTTGTGCTCTTGCTTTAGGGCCCTTTTGGCTATCCATATAGTGTCTATATGGATACAGTTACAGTTCATGCAAATTTTGTACAAAAATCCTTCCTCATTATAAAACATTCAGGATGATCACCCAACCAGCTAGCATAAATCGTGCAAAAAGCCACACTCAGACAGAATGAATGACAGGATAACCCTCTGTTCAATAGGGTTCCTATTTTCCTTCCTCCTCCTTTTCCCCTCTTTCAATCTCCACACACTTTTCAGCAAATCACTAAATTGTCTCCACTGGCTTTCCTACTGCCATGGTTTTATTGTGCTTACAATAATTTTGTGTTCTAGAGCTTGATTATACACAGAGACTCAGATTAAATACATTGATAACAATTACCCTTGAAGGTATAACTAGGCACAAAGCAAATTGTTTTTCATGCACATTTTAATAGCTGCTCCATTTTATATGGCACATTCTTGGCTCCTGAAGGCGATCAGAGAAGAGCTCTTACTCTGAGGAGGGAGCGCACGCTGTAGCGTCACGCAGAACACTTCAGAGAGTGAACAAGTTCTAACAATAGCATGGCAGAGCCAGGGCTGTTATAAACGGCTTCTAATTTTACTCAACTGGAACAATACTGTTCAGATCTTTATTTTTATCCTTCTTTACTCTGGGGACAAGGTGTTAACTCATTGGAAGGGTATGGCTCTTCAAGTTCGCACCGCAAAACAACCACAAGACAATTGCTCTTTCTGTTTGTCTCTCTTTACCATGAGTTACTCAAATCTTCAATTAACTAAACAGAGAAGTGGCAATCATGTCACTGTGAGACACTGGAGACTTGCAGTCAATAATCCCCAGGAAGCAGCCAGACAACTTTGGCAACAAAGTTCTAACACAAGATTGCATGTCATTTTCCAAACAGATATTTCAGATTCTTCAGGATGCTGTTTCTGGGTATATTTTGGCTCTAACTTCACTGATTTTCAAAATCTTCACCATTTCTATTTCCCAAGTAAAAATATCATGCTTATTAGACATCTTTTCCTTTGAGGAGCTTAAATACAATTTCACTTTTGTTTATTCTAACAGAAACTGGCCAACCCTTTTCAAATGTATTATACAGACTTGGCCTGACCATTTTCATCTATTTATAAAGCAGAGAAAATAACCAGAAATTCTAGAAATGTAAGAATAGACTGTATAAGATAGCTTACAAAACCAAGACTTTTCTTGCAAGAGAAAAATATACCACTTACCTTTACTGTCAGTTCTAGGGGACACTGGTGATAGAAAAGCCTTGATGATACAGCAAAACGTAATGGTGAATATTAAAGTATCACTGTAGTTCAACTACAGAAAGAAATGTAACAAGGAAAATGAAAATATCTTGACAGTAAAGCTGGTTTTAGCAAAAAAGGGAATTTTAGGGGTTTTTTTGACTAAAAGTTGAAAATTTAGAAATTAAAATGAATGGTTGTAAGAAAATATTTTAAATATTAAAATTGAATACTTCTTTGGTGCAAATTTTTATAATCGTCAGATGACACTTCTTAGATGTCATTTTGTTGTCCTTAGATTACATGGGGAGTAATCCCCTTTTCTTGCTGAACTTTTGTAACTGAAATAACACTCAGAAAATAAATATTACAAAACTAAATCTTATGGAATTTTAAAAAATCTATTTTGATTCTTTTTCAGGCATTTCCATATGAGTATAATGACATCAATTTAGTTGTGTTTTAACTCCTATTTTCTTGAGTGTCTGAGCTGTTGCCCTTGTGTGTGAACTTCTCTGTTAGCTTCCAGTTTGCCTCTGCCTCTCTCTGTGTGGAAGACTTGGGTGGTCTGTGTTAGCTCTGGGGTCTTCCAGGTGTTCTTTCTGCTTTATCATGTTTTGCAAGAACAGCCTGCGTATTAGTCTCTTTCTCTTCATTGCAGAAGTGATCTAATTTGATCCATCAGTGAAAGTAGACTAGAAGAGAATTGAATAGAGAAGTCACACATTATTTTGTGTCCTTCAGGCCATGTATGTCTTGTTCTTGGTAACTGCTGCCAGTTTCCTAAAGGGAAATTGAATACATGCAGCAAGACAAAGTGGACACACTTTTTCACAGATCTCAATCTGATACATAATAGGGATATAGCTTCCTTCCATTGTGCAGCTTCTTATGATGACAAACCGGTTGCCTTTTATTGTTTCTACAATCCTTTGTCAGCCTCTGCTGTCCTCTCTCCCCACTTAAGCCGTATGGCTGGAAGGGTATCTCTCATCAGGGAAGTGTTTCTTTCCCTTCTCTCTCTGCCTTGCCCATGCAATCCAAGGAAATTGAAATAACTTACAACACGCAGCAAAACAAGTGGTCTTCTTTGGAGACCTTTTTTTCAATATTTGTGACTCTAGTCAAATGAGCAGCCATGAAAAGAAGCAACATGTAAAAGGATGAAAGCAATTGGAACAATTTGTCAGAGGAGCTAAGAAAAAGAAGGGTCAGTGCAAATATCCAGGTTTTATAGACCTCTTCCAGCCCTGCCAAACCATCTACAAATGTGTGAATGGGCTGGTTGAATGAAGGATATTAGAGTGCAAATAAAAAGTAATCTATTTTTTCTTATAACAAGTCTTCAGTCTCTGTTGTTCTAAATGTACAGTAGTTCTGCCTTAAGCCTTTCTGTGCCATTCATTGTCAGGCTCATTCAATAAGCCTACAGTCATGAGACTTCACAGATCAGACTTAAAATGAGGCTGGAAAGTCCAAAACTAGCATCCTGAGGCTGGAAAGTCCAAAACTAGCTTGTCTTTTCTAACAGAAAAGGTGAAAGTTAAATGGGCATGGAAATTGAATTTCCTCTCATCCCTAGAAGTTTGCTACAGACAGGCTAGATGAGGCTCTATTGCTGCTAACCATGCTCTTTCTGTTATGTGGTTGAATGTTTGAATTAGGAGGTCTCTCACTACAGCAGTTTTCAGAAATAGTAACCTACTTTGAAAATAAATATACTTTTTTAAATAAAGTTTCAGGAAAATTGGAAGGAATCTTGCACTGTGTTTTGATTTGGCACATGACCATTACACTGTAGGGAAGCTGTAGCGGATGGACACTGAAGTCCGTCTTTTGCAGACAAAAGTTATAAGACTGACCAGAAATGATTACATAGATTGGCTGAAGCTCTAATGAAGGATTTAGAAGAGGAGCCAAACAGCTATGTAATATTCACTGAATGGCATCTACATCCACTTGCTGTAATGATTTTCCAACCATAACAAGTCAAAGTTCAGAAGAGGAAAAACATTCATAACCAGCATCCAGAATAATGGAAAGTTCATTCTTGTCTGTCTCCATCTTCCTGAGTCAATATCATCCCTGTATTTCTGCTTTCTCAATTAAGGTGTTTGCCACGAGATGGGAGCATTTCATGTATTGGTGATATAAATCAGGGGGATGGCAATCAACAGAGACATGTAGAGATGAAATGGTTGCTAATTTAGAGCTAGATTTGAGATATGATTCTAATTCATCTTACACTATTGGCACAGGGGATTATAGGTGAGTGTGTTGCTTAAATCAACACAATGTGCAGGCATTTAATTTTTAAAACTAAAAAGTGTGGCTCAGAGTTAATTCATAAAATCCTCAGCCTAGTGACTTCTGAGATTCTCCTTAGGTGCATTTGCCTAACAAGAATTTTTGAATGCTGTAAAATGAAAGAAGAGTCAGATGAGCTCCAAAAGTCTGAATTTTTTCACTGTAGTTTTTCCACTATTGTTGTTTTTCTTAACCCAGTAATTCTAAAAGTAGGTTAAGGTTTAATCTTTATATTACAATTTGTTTATGAGAAGATGATGTCTGATTGTCATTTGAGCCACAAGAAATTACAAAATCTCATTCAATAGAACTTTGAAATTAAAAAACTCACAGGCCCCACTCCTTTTACATACTTGATTCTCTGTAAACATCCTTATTCTCTTTTTTCTCTTAATATAATTTTTGCTTTTCCCACCCGGGCAGATTACTTTCCATAGCCCAGTATGACATTACTTCTTCCAAAAAAATGTAGGTTTGAAAAATGAGACATTGTCATTACAAATTCATCAAGAGCAATGTTCCAGGGAGCATCTGCAAATTTGATGCAGGGCAGAATGGTCATTTCCTCTCATAAACATAGAAGAAATGGCAATATCCTGAATCTGTTCTGTGAAAATTCACTCCTTTTCACTGATGTTTTCTAGGTAGCAAAATTAGACCTCAGTCTGCCAATGTCAGGATGTATCATTGCATCTGTCAATGGCATTAGAAGGCAATGTGAATATCCAAAGCAGTCAGCAGAAAACCATGTGCAACTCGATAGCAGTGGCACCACAGAGAACAAGGAACTGCCTACAGACCCCAAACTACTGTGAGTGAAATCCCAGTTATTGCCTCCAGAAGTCTTGTCTTCTCCCCTCTCTGTTTTACATGTGGTAGTTACCCCAACAAATGCAGTAAAACAATATTGGTCTCAAAATCAGTCTGAGAAGAGAATCAGACCTTAGTCTCCAAAAGTAGGTCAAGGACTCTGTTTGTCAATACAGGAAAATGTTGGAGCTGGCAGGCCATAAGCAGCAAAGGGGCACAACCAGCCAGTGATACCAGCCTGTGGCACACAGCCATTCCCCAAAAGAAAGGTACTTTCAGAGTCTGGGCCCCAGAAAAGGAAATTAGCAGCCATATCTCTGGACACTCAAAATAAATCTTCTTCATTAGATTGCACTTTATATGCACTTGATTTTTCACTGGAGTTAAATTTCCATTACTTTATTTTTCCTTGCAGACTGAGGAAGAAAATACAAATTGAGTATTTTGGCACTTTAAAAGAAAAAGTAGTGAATATGCTGCCTGAAGGAGCTCAGGGGGTTGATTTCTGTTCCCTCCAGCAGGTATAAGAAAAACAAAATAATGGAAGCTTGACTCAAGTAAGTGAATAAATGAATTTACAAGGGATAAGCTAATTTCTGTCTTGGACTGCCTGCAATTATGAATGTTTATTAACTAGTCTGTCTGGCTTTTGGAGGGGAAGAGTGCAGGAATCCCTGGAGCAATGCAACTCAAACAGAATTATCAGTCAAAAAATTTAAAAAGAAGTCCAAGCAGAATGCCAAACAGTACAAAACTTCCAGTGCCACTGGTGGGCTTAACGTTGCCTGAAGTGAGGCAGCTTTGCATGCACAGTGGGCCTATTGACTGCTCAGGAGCCACTAGCATGAGTAAGGGGATACAGGGAATGACTGGGTGCTCTGTCCTGCTGAGATAAAAAACAGGTGGTCAGAGCCCAATCCAGCAGCAGACGAAAGCATGTGAGTGCACTTACTGACTTCAAAGGCACAGCCCACATGTTTAATGTTAAGGATGTGCTAAAGTCTTTTGCTAAACTGGAGCTCCAGCTCGTGAGATTTCAGAGATCTTCCCTCCCAATGACTTTGAGGTTAGCTGAAGTATCCTGTTAAGTCTGTATTTCCCCAAAGGATAGCATCAAGATTTTCTCCTACTGTTTTAGTAAAAAATAAGGATATCTTAGAAAATGTTTTCCTTGAGAAAGTCATCCAATCAATCTTAGGAGGGAGCTTTCCCACTAACAGTCTTTTAAAAAAATTAAGAAAACAACCCAAACACTAAAATTTATATTTCTGTGTTGCCAATATGTTACAGAAAGGTTCATTAATGTTCATATCTCATATGCTGAGGCTTAGAGAATGCTGGAATCAGCAATGAAACAAACAGCTATAGCAGACAAAGCTTTTACATCACTTCAAGATATTTTTAAATAGCTCACAATTTGCACAGGCTCCATACACACAGCAAGTCTATTTGGGTGCACAACCTCTTTTGTACACGCAAGCCCCACAATTGCACAAACCAGAAGACTGATGCCCAGGTAGTCATTTGTACATAAATATCTCAATTACAGACCAGCCTCGGAATACCTAAAGCTGTAAACAGTTAAAGTTAGCATATTTGAATGCAAATCTTTGTATTCCCTTTTTAAAGGAATGTCAGATGAAAAGGGAAATCTTGGAGCTCTGAATCTATCTCCTGCAAACTTAGGAAATGTTGTCCCATCCTGAGTTGATTGAGCTTCTTACTGAACTAGATACAACTCTTTTGTACTCCTCCTATTCCTTGTGAGAAATTCATTCTAATTTCCTGGTCTGAATGTATTCATGTTCAAATTTTGAACAGTTACTTTTGAACAGTCCTTTACCTAATCAGCTCTTCTGATTTCCTTGGGCTTCCTGCTTTCATGTGCATGCATACTGAGAAAAAATTCATTTCTCTCCCCTCTCAATCTTTTTCCCTTTATGAACTAATTGGATTCATATTTCTTCATCTGTGCAGGCATAGCCCTTAGACAGGTGTGGTGCTCAGACTGCATCACCCGAGGAACAATTCAAGCTGGCAGAGTGATTTAGTGACACACCTGTGAGTCAACAGCTCTGCCCAGCTTTCCCTGTGCCGAAAGTTGGTAGTCATCCGTCTCATGCTCTTCCAGCAGTCATTGGCTCCTGGCTGTTTAAAGTACTGCATTATAACTAGTGGAAAAAATAGCCCTGTAAGACAAAGATTTCATCTAAAAAGAGAATCCAGCTTTTAGAAATTGGATTATAATTTATTTTAACAATGTAATTTCTGCTCTGCAGTATGAACAGAGCACTTCACAATGTTTCCCTGGGCTGTCATCAGAGATAGTCTCCTACTGCAGCCAGCACTTTGCACTATGCACACTGTTCTATGTATGCCTTTCATGTCTGGCCACTGAGTATGTTTCCTGGCTCATCTCTAGAAGCTTTCATGCCTACCCTAAATCCAACAGTATGATTGCTTGGCCCTCTGCACTCAGGATCATGTGTTGCACACCATAGTCACTACTCACCAAACAAAAAGTAACATCCTGTGGTCTTTTATTATGAAGCGATTAATGCTGGAGCATGAGTCATTTTGCTGTTCCTAGCACATTTGTTTCAGCTGCCTGAAGTGTCTCACGAGGGATGGAAAGGTACTGTAAGCATACTTGGGGATTTTGTCTTCTGTTCCAGGGTCCCAGGTGCTTTATATTCACAGTAGGATATACTGCATATGTGTCTGTCAGACCTCAAAATGCTCATGAGCCTTACTCTTTCCCTCATGATCAAAGTGGTTTCAACTTCAACACTGGATAGGAGTTTTGATGTATTCAGTATCAGCTTATTTGCACATTGCTTTCTAATGGATCTGGTAAGATCATATGTTTATGTTCCACCTAAAGGTAAATTAATTGGATTTCTGTATTCCAAAATATCAGTAATTTCATCCTTTCCAGCACTAAGATACTTCTTTCCCTGTCTATCAGAGCTCTGATGGTGACAATTGCTGTAGTCTTCTTCCTTTACTTCTTACAGCCCATCTTCTAAAACCCTGCAAGGTGTATCCAGGCAACATCTTACCTTGCTCTCCAATTCTGAGAGGTGCCTAAATTCATCTTGTGCCCATGTGCAAAAATGTCTTTGTTCCTCCAGTACCAGAGATAAGCATTTGACAGTCTAGTCCTCCAGCAGCACTGGCCAGCCTTCAATACCAGAGTCCAAACCACCCCTCCATCTCATGCCAGGTGTACTCAAAAATTAATCAATATGCAAATCTTGAACAAGGGCATCATCACCATGCTTTGTTCGTGTGTGAGCCAGTCAGACTGACACATCTGCTTTTCACTTACACCTGCCCAGTCTGCCACATCCCCAGTCTGGGCTGGCTCAGAAGAAAAACCAAACAGCTTCACATTATCAGAAACAATCTTGTTGACTCTTTCTTTTTTCTCCTGAAGACCTCTTACTTTTGTAGACATGATACATATTTGATGTTCCCTAAGTTTCAAAAAAAAAAAAAAAGCTTGTAGTCATTTACTGCAGACATTTAAGGGAGAGGGAAGCAGACTGTTGACACTGGGGTATCCCTTGGATGGTTTTTGCTTTGGACATAATTTTGTGGTGCATGGTCCAAAGAAACAATCACATTTGCTTAGAGGTGTGTCTATGTAGACATAGTCATCATAGTTCCAGGGCTGCTTTGCTTGATAGTGCTTAAAGCCTGATATATTGCTTACATTTTTCTTTACTCCTTCAAATGCCTGTTTGTTGGTATCTCACCATACGCCTACTATGTGCTAACTGTCTCAAGAGTTCACAGGCTTCTGATAAGCATGTGCAGAATCTAGAAAGATAAGTTAGGCATCCCTATAAATCACTGAACTTCTTCCCACCCTTTAGTTCCTAAACACTCTACATTTTTCAGAGTGCAGCTGCAGTCTCTCAAAAGTCAACAGATGTCTAGGATCAGAAGCATGAGTTTTCTGACTGGTTCTGTGCTTGTTTCAACAGGTGTATTGTTACCTCTTCACTGCAGAACTGACAGTTTTCTCTGCCCAGTGTTCCCTGAAGCTAAAGAAATCCTCTGTATCCTCACTGTCTACATATCCAATATGCTTCTATCTTCATCTCACCATGAAGCAGCCTCCGTCTCCTCCAATATATGCTTTCTTTGGCTTTGCATGCTGGGTGAAGGCCAGGGTGATTGTTCTTCCTTTTTCACATTGAAAATGTTATGGTGTTGAACTGTAGCACAGTGCAACAAAGTCTAAAAAGATTTGTAATTCCCTGTCTTTCTACATGGGAAGGCCCACATGTCATTCTTGTGTGATTGAAGCCAATTGAAACCTTACTTTTTCTAATTATGGTTACTGCCTAAGATCAAGTTGTGAGCAGTCACACATATATAGTGACATACTTTCTCCTAGAACAGGGTCCCTGCTCTAGCTCAGGGCTACTAATCTCTCCAATGTCTTGTTTCATTAATTTTTTGATGACCTATGCCTACCTATGCACTCAGGCTATTTTCATTGTAAGCCACTTGCACCTGGCCACATTTTTGCAGTCTAATTTACTGTAAACACTGGGATTGTATTGGGCCTGGCTATATAATATAGCTGAACTTAGAAAGAGTTCTATCCATCAAAGGAAATAGAGGAGAACCTAAAGAGTTTTACAGCAAGCACCAATGAAATTATAAGCCAGACCATACAAAATCCCAGGAGATCCCAGGCTGTGGTCTGAGTTACAACAAGGTAACTCAAGAGATTAATTTTCCCAAAAAAGCAAGGTGGCTGTGTATGGACTACTTATTCAGAGAGATCCCTGCTTTGTGCCATCACCTAAGTCACATGCAGAGATAATATAGAAAATGTTTGTTGATATTGTGCAAACAACTGAACTGCTGGAACAATCATCAGCCACTGTTCAAGGCTTGGCCTTGCATGTGTGTGTGTGACTGGTACAGATGTAACCTACAGCACTTAGAGAAATGTGCTCATCCATGTAGCCTTGTTGCCAGCAGAATAAACATTTGTCTTTTTAGGCACTCATATTCCTTCATTTCTGTTCAGGTTGCATCTAGTTTTCTCTCTTTGTTGTTTGAGGACCCAGTGTTTTACAGCCACCACCTCAATGATTTGAATTCTACATATTCTTTATGGCATCTGTGACTTGTTTTATTCCACTGTTTCATTTCTAACTCCTCTCCTCGACTTTTTACAGAGAGTACAAACTCTTCTGTGATGCAAAGGATAGTTTATTTGGAAACTCATCAGTCCCAACATCTCTCCCTCTTGTATTTTTACTGCAAGTCAAAAAACCTTTGTTTGATTTCAAGACCTAATGTCTACATTTTTAGCAACCTGAGGGCACCCCAGTAGGCAATAATTCAAAAAAGACCATGTTCTTTAAGTGGTCCTTTTTTAACAGGGCTGGTTTCAAAGATGCTGCACTTGCAAGCCAACAGCTGGGCAAAGGCTGATTCCTTCATGCTCCTCTCAAGCTCTTCTTCCTTACAGCCTGTAGTCATTAGACTGGATATTAGGGAGAAATTATTTACAGCAAGAGTGGTCAAACACTGGAACAGGCTTTCTAGGGAGGTTGATGACCTGAATCTATCAGTCTTTAAGAGGCATTTGGACAATGTTCTTAATTACATGCTTCAACTTCTGGTCAGCCCTGAAGTGCTCAGGCAGCTGGACCAGATGACAATTGTAGATCAATTCCAGCTGAAATATTCTATTCTATTCTATTCTATTCCATTCCATTCCATTCCATTCCATTCCATTCCATTCCATTCCATTCCATTTCCTTTCTGCAGGTTCAGCATAGGCTGCTGCAGGAAGGAAGCCACCACTTTAGCTATTCTCTCACCCACTTTCCTCTGGTAAGCCATCTGGTAAGAGTAAGCCAATAAAGCCCTAGCTATTCTTTCACCCAGGTTCCAAGCTGCCTCGGGTAACCTGCAAAGAGGAAAGGGACCCTTGCTCCACTCCACTCAGACATAGAACAAGTCACAATCTAGAAACAGTTCCTTAGGTACCAGCCTTTAACAATATCACAAAATGTCCATTGCTGAAGAAAGACATCTGCATCCTCTGGATTATGTAAAACAAACATCTGGCAGCCATGGCTTCCTCTTAGCTTTGCTGTTGTATGTAGTAAATGGAAGTCTCAGCTCCCACAACTGTCATTTGGCTTCAGCAAGCACTATGACTCCCCTTTTGTGAGAAATGAAAAATAATCTGGCTAAATCCCAGTTTCAGAGCTAGCAAACACAAAGGTCCAGTCCCTCATACTGTTGCTAAAAGCTGGCTTCCCACTTCCAGGGATTAACAAACTATGCAGACATTCTTAGGAGCTCAAAAATCAGCAGACTTCTGCTTTGCAAGCTCCATCAGAAATTAGTAAAGCTGCTCCCCATTTCAGGGCCATAACCAGCAATTTTCAAAGCCTTGGATCAACAGTGATATTACTATCAAACAAACTTTTGATTCTCTACTTTTGAATCTTGATGCATCTCAAGTGAAGTGGAGTCTTCAGCAAAGTCTGGTCTAAGTTATTTCTAAGCAAGTAAATACTCAAACATCCTATAATAATAATAAGCTAAAGCCTGAGAGCTAGCACCCAATAAAAGCAATGTAAAGGGCATCAGTGTCTGCAAGAGCTTTCTGGGGTCCCAACACTCTCAGGGAAGGATATGGCCCTGGTTCACTCTGATTCCCATAATCATTCCCATACCAGAAGTCCCCGCTGAGGCTGTAACAATGCACACTGTATATACTGCCCTGCCATTGTCTCTTTTGCCTTTGCCTAGGGAAAATACACTGATTCTGCTGACAGTAAAGGCTCTGTGGCCACAGAGCTGAAAACTAGATTTTTTCTCCTACACAAATAAAACTTAGTTAAAAGGGAGAGAAACACACAGAGGAACAGTGTCTGCATCTCAGTAGAGCTGTATTCTTTCTCACCTCAACTGTGCTTTGAGATGAAAACCCAGGTAATAGGCCATGGCTACAGAGCTCTTTTTAAAAGGGAGGGCTGCAGAGACCCTCTGAAAGTTTCTTTCCTGCTTTATGTGTAAAACCCCACAATGAAATATCTATCTTTACCTTCCGAAAGAGAACTATCTTATCTGTTTTATTACCTCGAGTTCCCACAAGCCTCAAGAGGAAGAAGCTTTTTGGTTTCATAATTAGCAGCATTCAAACAGAAAATGGTCACGGAGTGACCTGTGAATTGTATACAATTATCTGTACGATTTTGAGACCTCTCAATAATTGGATTAGGGCTTCAAGAATCCATCTTCTACTAAAACACTTATCTCTACTGATCACTAGATTTTCCACCTTAAAGCAGACTTTTTGTATTTTTCCTGCAAATCCAGGTACTCCCTGTAGTATTCTATAGGGGCTATCAAGCTAGTATGTCTACAGTAAGAGTCACAAGATTTGTTTTTTCTACCTCCCCCAAAGTACACATCCACTTCCCCCCACTGGACTTCAAAAAAAGTTTTTATCAATATATTTAATATTTGATCACATTTTTATGCCTACACAGTTAATGACAGCAGAATGAACAGAGCTATGGTCAGATCTGCTACTAGCAAAGAGCAGAATAAGTGAGATGCAGCAGCTGAGGTAGTTAGCAGGGTGATTAGCAGAGGTAGAACAGGGTTTGCTTATTAAACAATTTTGCCTTTGACATTTGTCAGTGCACAGTCTGTCTCTTAAGATCAAAATGTTGTGATCTACTGCAATAATGGCAATAAAGACCCTGTTACCACTGTTGAATCAATGGCCTTTGCACTGTATGTACAGTACAAAATACATGCATAAGCCTGGCAGCTGCTAAACTCATTGATATATAACACCAGTCCCAAAATAGTGATATTTCACTTCTGGAGCTTTATAAATTGTTAAAGAAATAAAATCTGCCTTTGGGAAATAATGTTTCTCTATGTATCATCGAATCCATTCCCTTCCTCCTCCCCTCCCTCAGAGATTAAAACAAATAGTGCTGAAGCTATAAATCATCCCTATTGGCACTGGAAAGCCCTCAGAGATGCTCTTTTTGTGCCATTTCAGTAGACAGAAAGTCTAATGCACAGAGAGGTGATGTTGCTTTCTTTTTTTTTTTTTTTTTTGTAAGTAGAGAGTCAGAAAAACATGTCCCTCCTTGATCTCTTCAATGTACATCAATATTTCTTCAGTCATATTAGAGTCATTGCACATGCTCCAAGTAGTTTCAGTCAAAATCACTGAGAAATGGAGCATGCCTGGGAATTTTTACTATCATTTTCTTGTGTAGAAAGGTGCATCTTGAAACACCATTTAAGCACTGTAGGCAATGCCAGTAGTAGGACTGAGTCAGTCATTCTGTCCTGAAATAAATATGGTTTTGAAAACTCATTTTGCAGAAATTCAACCTCCATTGCTTGTTTTTCACTGAGCACAGTCTCCCAGTCTATAACTGGATAAGTAATGATCCAAGAACTGGATTTGTATGATGAAAATTCAAGTTGAGAATTTCAGTAGTTTACCTAAAATTACTTTTCTCTTATTATTCCTGAGGGTAAACTACTTTCCTAGACATTGGTCCTGGCTTTTTGCAAATGTTGATCGAGCATTTCTGAAACATCCACCCACTTCCAATTTTCAGTAACACGAACTGTCTTTTTTTCACTCACCCATCATTTCTTTAGTCTCATTTCCTTTGCGTTCACTTGAAGAAGTAGAGAAAACGGAAAGATTTTGCAGAGCTTCTAAGCTTGGTAAACATGAGCTTTACATTAGAATTTTCATCAGTTACAGCAAATTCATAACCAAAAAGAGACAGTCTTTTCCCCTCCCTTTCCCTCCCCCTCCTCCCCCCCACCTCATTGCCAGTGGAAAAACAAACAACCTACCAAAAAGCCTAGGACAAAACTAACATTTTCTAGTAAGAGATCAGAAAGCTCATTTACTGAGGGAAACAAGTAAGTAAAATAACTGTGTAGGCTGCACCTTTTTCACCTTTAACTGTGCATGGTACAATCAAAGCAGAATTCCCAGTCATGCTGTTTCTTCCCACTGCGATTGCTCTCCTATGCAGACAGTCACCTTTAGAGGGAATGCTAAAGCATGAATGGTGTAGATCCACCTCAGCACATCACTGCAGCATTTGAAACACCCCTAGATGCCCCCAGGCACAAACAAGTATATAATATTAGCTGATAGGAGTCTGGGTTCTTGAATTCTGCTTGCTTAACTGAGCATATGGAGAGCCCATCAGTAACTGTGGCATTATTGTATGTGTGTAGTCAAGAGCGTGGAACTATTTTTGCAGCGCTGGAACTTAAGGGAGGGGAAGATATCCTGCTTTATCACAGCAAATTGTATCACTTTGATTTTATGCATATTTAGGCCTGTGTAAGCTTTCTCTGCTAATCTCTGGTTTAGTAGGGATGAGCTGGATTCCTATTCCTCCATCAGCTCAGGTAAGCACAGTCTGTGCAGAGCAGGCCTGAGAGCCTGTGAGACCCCAGGAAAGGGTGGGGGAGCTCTGCAGTCACATATATGTTTTATTCTCCAACTGAGCATTTTTCACTAATGCTCTGTCTGTACACAGGCACATCCCAAGCCTGTCCTTGTCTCTGAACAACTCCCTTCCCACCTTCTGACACGGGTACCTGGAAATAATTTTTGCTGAGAAGTTTAAACCTTGGTTTACTCTGTGCTTGCCCCAGTATTGAATCAGCATCTGCTGCCATCATATAATACAGGTACAAACCTCATCCAGCAAGGCTGATCGTATCGCATCATCTGGCCTGGCATTTGTCTGTCACGCTGGGGCAGGGAATGTGATACCAAGCTGACAAAAAGCAGCACACGGCCCTGCCCGGAGAGCCCCTTTGTTCATCTAAGCCTCCCCTGCTGCTTTTGTAACTCCAAATGGATTTCTGATTCCCTATCTCCTGGCCTTTTCAAGCCAAATGGTTTGGTGAGATCACAAGGCAGCAGGTGCTGCTCCGCTCAACATTTGCACCTTCCAATCCAAACACACCTCTCCCCACCGACCCTTAAAATCAATCAAAGGGACTTATCAGTTTGTTTTAAGCTTTGATGTTTGTCTGGGGTTTGTTTATCTAGCAGTTTATTCCTGGGAGTATGTTCTTGACATCTTGGAGTAGGTGGTAATTAGCAACAAGGAAGAAGGGCTGAGATAAGAAGTGGAATTTGAAAGTGGTGATACTTGGTGAGGCAGCTGTGCCACATCCCCTCCTGCTTTCACCTCGACCACTGAGGCAAGCCAGAGATAGCAAAGGGGCGAACAGCAGCCACCCTGCTCTTTCAACAAACACTGCCTGGCTGTGCTGTGCTGCCTGGTGTGCTCCTCTGTGGAGAAGGAGTGTGGGAAGGGGCCTCTTTGGCCCCCTCGCCACGTTGCTGCCTCCTCTGCTTCACATACACTCCTGAGGCTGCCTCTGAAGATCCCTCTTTTTCGGTCTGAACAAACTTTCTACCTGTTGGCTTTGTTGCAAAAGCAATTTGCTTAAATGTAGGCATGAGGATCAGGTCTTGCTGTCATGTGACAACCTATATTTCTCCTGTCTTCTACTAAGCTGCATATAGACCAAAGATGACTCAATTGCCTCTTTTAAAGGAAGAATAAATGCTGCTGTATGTCTGGATTTATGGTTTCTGCTATACCCACATGCAGGGGCTTATGGTGGCACATAAACAAGCACACACCTAGTCACACACTCCACCCACTGCCTGGTGTATTCACACTGATATGGGCTAACCCCAATCAGCAGCTAAGCCCCATGCAGCCACCTGCTCACTCCTCCCACCCTCCATGGGATGGTGAGGAAAATCAAGATAAAAAAGGTAAAACTCACGAGTTAAGAACAGCTTAATAATTAGAATATTGTGATAATAATAATTACAAGTAGAGAGAGGGAGGAGTAAAACCCAAGAGAAAGAAGTGATGCACAATAAAATCACTCACCCCCCCACTCACTGGTGTCCATCTTGTCCCTCAATGAGTGGCTCCCAGTCAATACTCTCCAGTTATCCCAATGGTCATTATGTTCTGTGGTATGGAATATCCCTTTGGCCAGTTCAGGTCAGCTGTTCTGGCCGTGCTTCCTTCTGGCTTCTTGTGCACCTGCTCACTGGCAGGTCATGAGACCTGAAAAGTCCTTGATTTAGCGTAAACACTACTTAGCAACAACCAAAACATCAGTGTGTTATCAACATTATTCTCATACTAAATCCAAAACACAGCACTGTATCATCTATTAAGAAGAAAATTAACTCTATCCCAGCCTAAACCAGGACACATACATATACACACATATAGAGAAGCAAAAATCCATGAGTGGCCAGAGCAAACATTTTTGCTCTGAATAGCCTTGGACTTAGCAACTTTAAAATATGAAGCTAGGCCTGGACCTGGATTTTCAGATAGCCTCTATCTTTGTAAACTTCCCAACAGAATTCCAAACAGTAATGTAAGCCTTGAGTACATAATGTGGAAGCAAAAGCACAACAGTAACCTAGTCTCCCACTGCATAGCCTGCAAAAGGACAGGGCAGCCCACACTGCACACATTGCATTCTCAGGAGAGGAAGGGATTCTTGTGATCATGATGCTCCTCAAAGGTCCTAGCAGGCACAAAAAGATACTTATTTTCTGTCCTGGCTTTGTGGAGCAAAGCCAGAGTTCAGAGAGTAGTGTAAAGCAGGAGGTTTTTAGAGGCTAGACGGAATAAAAGGGCCCTGGTCTGCGCTGGGCCACAAAGTTGCTTTCACAGGTCAGTGAGTGAAACCTAATGGGTAAAGAGAAGCCCACTATGTTTTGAGACAACCCCGATCATTATTTATCTTATAAGCAGGCAAGACCAGGATTTCATTTAGAGCAACCATGATCAACTCCCGCTTGAACTCTCCTGTTTACAGGGTGGGGACCAGTACTTTGAAGTCCACATTTTTATTATGTTTATTACATTTCTTAAGGCTCTAAAACACTGATATTTCTAAAAAAATATATGAGAAAGGTTTTTTGATTCGAGTTTGGTTTTGTATTTGTGATTTGATTGATTGGTTAGTTTTGGATGCTTTGTGTGTTAATTTTTTTTTTTCTCAAGGAAAAATTCTGCACTGAATCAACCTGAATAATTGTTTGAGTGAAAATCCTCTGCCTTTCTCAAGAACAGGCTCTGGGCAAACTATTTCACCCAGCTGTACTCTGGAGGATCCCTGTGGGAGGGAAGCTCACTTGGCAAGGCACTCTCTGTTCAAGTAGTAGATGACTTCACTCTCATTATGCACATAATCTTTTCCTACACAGTGTACATCAAACCAAAATTATACTGCATGTGTTAAGCTTGTAAGTACACCATTTTATAATGATCACATTGCTTGAGTCCCAAGGACATTATAAAGGGTGTAATTCTGCCACTGCTTATAATTCTATGTGTTGCCAATAAGCAGCTGGGCTGTAGCTTCATACACTAAGAAGGGAGTACTTAATAAAAAACAGCAAAAGCCTCAGCTTTGAGGTTGCCCTTAAATTAAATGTCTTTTATGACAATTCTTGCTCTATAACAGTATCTCCATTTACAAGTGACAAGTCACTGTTCCTAAGCACCATATATAATGACAGTTTGTATTGAAATGGTGCCTCCAAAGCACTGCAAATACCTGTCACTGGATATTGTGTTAGAACCATTTGTTTCTAATGGAGCTGTCTTTTCCTGTTGGCACTGATTTATCTTACAGACATCAGAATATTAACAGATGTCATCATTTCACACATGTAGGAAGACAGTGTGACAATGGGGAGTTCATGATCCTGAGACTATTAAGTGATTTTCTTTACTATATTAGACATCAAACACTGTAAAAAATAAACAACAAAAATAAAAAAAAATAAAACAACCCTTAGTAACATCATGTATTTGTATTCTGTCTATCCTTTATAGCTTATGAACGTAGAGCTTCAGATCTGTTTTGTTCTACATGAAACTCAGCAACATAGTCCATTTTCTGTTCCAATGTTTAGTGTCAACAGAAGTTTAGGATCTAGCTCTGGTCCCCACTGAAGTCATGGGAATCTTATACTTGATGTTAATGGAAATTGGATCAGGCTAGTAACTGGAGACGCTGAAAAGAATCCCAGATGCTGCATAACAAATGAACTATCCACTGAGGTAGTCCCTCTGCTCTGGGAAGCTGCCACTGGGAATTGCTGCTACCTTTCTGTGGAAAGGCTGGAAAAAAAACGGATGTCAGATGTCAAAGCTGCAGTTTTAGTGACACAGAAAGTTCTAAAAACTCTAAAATAGGACCCTGCCAAATGAAAGAGCTGTTTGGGATTTGACTGAGGAATACAGACATTTGAAAAGAGCAAATCATGCTGCTAATTTTTCCTTTGATAGAGCAGGTTAGCTTGGTTGTCTGAAAAATTGTGAGACAGAATTCTTCAGCTCTTCACATGTCAAATTTAAAGGAAAATAAAACAAGTTAGCAATTTTATTTTCCTTTTTTTTTTCATTACTTAGATCCTATATTATTTCCCTAGCAGTTTCCATGTCTGATCAGTTGTGTAAGTTGCAAATGTACTTTGCATGTTTTTTGACTTGTTCCAAAGCTTTGCAAAGGGAACAGCCATTCTGCTGCAGTGTGTGTCATTTACCTCCTGTTAACATTGAAAAGGTGCCTCCACCTCGGACCTAGTCATGGCATTGATATGCAGAGACAGAACCACAGTCAAAAAAGAGGATGTAGTGATTCAACCTTTCTTGCAAAATGACTCAAAGAGGAAATTGCATGCTCTGAAATGACATACCTCGCTGTAACCTGTTGTGACCATGCCTGCCTGCCATACTATACTCTGTATTTCTTTTGGAAATAAGACAGATGTGCCAAGCACAGTTCAGGTATAAACCAGCACAAAGGCAGAGAGCTTCCGATTTGTCTGCCATATTTTAAGTAGCTGACAGCTCCCAAAATCTCGCTGCCACTATGATCCAACTTGGTGTCACTGTCACACCCGGAGGAAGTTTATGTGAGTAAGGGTAAATGTAAAGTAAAATACACACAATAGTTTGCAGAAAACAAAAAGGGACAGTGAAAAGGAAAGAAGTGTGCCTAGTGTGAATTATTTACTTTTCTTCATTCATAATTGTCACCAAATAGAATAGTTATGAATCCTTTGCTAGAAACAAACAAAAAAACAAACTGCTCTCAGAGAAAGGAGGTTTTCACATCAGAGTATGGACACCTGTTATATTCTAATCCTACAAAACAATTAAATGATTTTGTAATTAAGGCAGGTCTATTCCTTGTCATCTGCTACTTTCCACTACAACTTGCATAGATTGCTTTCCTTTCTTGGTTTTTAAAAGAAACCTTCTACCTTGCTCATTGTGACAATGAGTAGAAATCAACATTAGTTAATACAGAACAAATGAGCTTCTGTGTCAATCCACCCAGACAAGAGAGAGTCCTGAAAGGGATAAGTTAGTCTTGTACTAATACACTACTGGAGTTCAGGAAAAGTAGCTGGTTTGTGAGTAGGATTCTTTGGTTATCTAATGCTCTGCACAGCATACAAAATAAGGACTTCAGCCATGTTTTCTGAGAATAGGGTAGCAATACTTTTATCTTTGCATGCTTGTGAGTACACCAATGGAATATTGACATTCTGTTGCATCACAAGAAGCATGAGATTTCCTGACTCAAATATCTTAAAAAACTAGCAGCACAAACCACACTTGGAAGTTTCCTATTCCCCTTCTGTTCACTGCAAAAGAAACCACAATATAACCAGATTTTTTGCATGGACAGTGACTTTTGTCTCACTGACTTGGGTGAATCTGTCTGGTTTCACTAAAGCTTTCAATAATATAATACTGATTCTGGGACAGATAAAAGAATAATAAAAATATTAATTAAGGATAAATGCTCATTTATAAATTCTCATGAATCTCCACAAAGCTACTTCACAGGATCCTTTCCGGATTACACTCCCCAATCACTGAGTCCAACCTTTGACCTGTTTGTCAACTAGACCATAGCACTAAGTGTCATGTCCAGTCATTTCTTGAACAGCTCCAGGGGTGTTGACCTCACCGCCTCCCTGGACAGTCCATTCCAATGCCTAACAACTCTTTCCGTACAGAAATTCTCCCTGGTGTCCTGCCTGAACCTCCCCTGGTACAACTTGAGGCCCTTTCCTCTTGTCCTCTCACTTGTTGCCTAAGAGAAGAGACCAACACCTACTTGTCTACAGCCTCCTCAGGTGGTTGTAGAGAGTGATCAGCCTGGTCACCCTGGAGCCTCCTCTTCATAAACAACCCCAGGTCCTCATACAACTTAATCTTATAAACCTTCACCAGCTTCTCTGGACATGCTTGATGTTTGGACTCAGCTGTGCTGAGTTCAGTAGGACAATCCCTGCCCTGGTCCTGCTAGCCACACATTTTTTTTTATTTTTGATACTTCTTATGATCCACATCAAGGTTTTTCTTAGAACAGCGAGGATTTATTGTGAAAGGTTTGAGAAACTTAGAGTCTCTTTCTACACCAGATCCCTGGCTGTGAAATATGGATTTGCTCCTCCATTTTGTACATAGTTTGTTTTGTTTAAACTCCAGTTTCTCTCAAAGGTGTATCTTTTCCTTACTCAGTAGCATGTTAAGATTCACATCAGGTCACAGATCCATATATTTCTGTAACAGCAACAATAATGAGAACTCAGGTATTCTTAAAGAGAATTAAAGATAAACTTTCAGCTAGAGGAAAAGTTCCTATCTTTTGTTCTAGAAAAAAAAAAAAAAACCAGAAAAATGTCCCTAGAACTGCCCTACTAATTCCAAGTGAATCTTTTCATTCAGCTAGGTTTAGGATGGACTGGGTGTTTACACAAGCAAAAGGCATCTCACCAGAAATTTTCTGGGGAATAAGGACTTTGTGATATCTTAGTATCTCTGAAAAGTCATTAGGAGGCTGAAGCAACATGCTTTCTTAGGAAAGTCCTAGTATAAACTGTGGCAGAGGGAACTGATATGAGGGTTCTTGTAAATGTCTCATGAAAGGCTTATACCAAAGGCCTCTCAGAAATGTGCCCTTTCAAAGAGGACAATAACCATGAAAATAGAGAAGAGCTTATGATTTTATGTTTTCCTCATAGTTTTGCAGCATTCTGGTGTTTTATAGCAGTAACAAACTATGACATTTGGCTTTCTCATGAGACTTTCTTAACTTGTGGGGATACCACAAAAGTACCAGATGACATGATAATCTGGCAACATATATTGCTCACTTAGGCCTTAAAAAGGCCAATAAAAATCATAAAACAACTAACATACTGAGTTACTCAATTATATAAGTTGTTCAGCCAAATTTCATTTTTTCCCCTCTTTCCTTTCTGTCTGTCTCCCGTTTTGATCTCATAGCACAGAGTTCAAGAAGAAGGGCCAGTCTTGCTCACACAGGCAGAAAACTTAATTTGGGGCTCATTTTTTGCCAACTAGCTATGACGATGGCCAGTACCCACTAACAGTGTAAGACTGATGAGCAGATAATCTGCTTGCCACAAAGAAAAGGCTAACCAATTCACACTGCTCCTCTCTCTCTATTACTCTTCAGTTTGGCACTAGAATCTCTAGCCACAGACACAGAAATTGTTCTGTAATGACAGGCATCACCAAATATAAACAGCTGGTAACCCTAAAATTAGACCTGCTGGCTGTCTCCTGGTTTGGGGATATGTTTTATTATACCTTCCAACTTGCAAGCAGATTTTAAAGTTAACTTAACCCATTGCAAGACCTTTTTATCTAATGGTTGAGCCTACTACTTTATGTACATTGTCTTCATTCTTATTAAGAGTTTTGCAAGCACAAAAAAAAAAAAATTAGCTAAAGCTAATTGAAAATTTTCCATACAAAATACATTCTGACATATAACTAGAGCTCTTGAATTAAAACAATTTTTTCATTTGAAGTTTCTCCTGTCTTAAGAAAACCTCAGCTTCCAGAAGAACCATTCAGCAATAAAATGAACCTGAAATAATTTTTAATTTTCAGCTGCAAGGCCTTCTAGCCTTGGGCTAAAAGGACTCAGACAACACACTGCTTGTGGCAAGAAGGAGGAGATGTGATGATCCTACTGCTCAGATGCATGCTAGTGAAGAAACCTGGCATACAGCAAAAATCTCAGGTATAAAACACTTTAATCCCACATACTGTAATGCATCACTTAAAATTAAACCTCTATTTCTCAGTCTAAAATTTTCAGCTGTTTAGATTGCCATTAAATGTTGAAACGTCCTCTGGGGAATAATCAATAAAAGGAAACAAAATTTGCTGTAGTTCTTGCATCTACCTAGAAACCAACTTCTAACTTCAAAGTTAGATATACATGTCTGAACATTGGTCACTCATTTTTAATAAATATATATGCTTGAAATTAGTTGAAATAGTTAAATACCAAACTTATGTAGGCTTTTAAAAATTTTATGCAAACACTACTTTAACAGCACAATATTCATTCTGTCTTCTCATATTATCACCCTTACTGGAGTCATATAACAAGCTTAGTAGTACTGCCAGATTCTATTAACAAGTTTCATTTATTTTTCTTGCATAGACTGGATGTAAAGCCGAATCTCTCCTACAAGAAGTGAGCAAAATGAAATTTTCTATGTTCAGTTTAAAAGTTAACAATGACTGAAGGTCAAGATATTTTCTTTGACTTTCACAAATGGGTGGAACTGCGGACACTCTAGTAAAACTGCTAATTGGGGAAAAATTTAGGTGGGAATCACACGTGCACTTTGGTCACAGGGAAATCTGGCAGGCTCAGGGAACCTTGCACCAAGTGCAGAATGAAACGACACCTCATGAGTCATGCACTGAAATCACTTCTAACTGGGAGCAGCACACATCTGGCAGCGATGCATGGGAGATGCTGGGATACCTTCTCTTCCTCTCTCCTCTAAGCCTACCAAAAATCCCATAACTCAATTCTGATTCCCAGGACTGTTAGTAATACCAGTATTATCCAGGCAAGGAGAGTGTGTCTTGAAATTTCAGTTCAACAGCTTTTCCAGAGGTGGTGGTTGGCCAAGCCCGTTCTGCCGAGTTGTGGGAACATCATGCGGGACCTTGCACGGCTCCCAAAACATGATGGCTCCCAGCACCTCCTCCTCATAGGCATTCATCTGACATTTTCCTCAGGTTTTCAGGGAACGAGGCTTCTATTCCTTGGCACCACAAAAGGTGGAAAAAGGCCTGTTTCACGATTCTGTCAGAGTCTGTTAACACGCCTTAATAACGTCAAAGATATAATTTAATAGTGATCATACACAACATCATTAAAAGAGATCAGAGCTCCTTTTGTTCACTTCATTTGCTGCAGCCTCCTTATCTATTTGAGTTTGTAGCTTAGAAACTCATCAGTATTTCTTAGAAAATGTCATGCCTCAAAGGCCACCATTTCCATAAATGTTAAAATATCTCATTCTGGGAGCACAAGGAGAATACTGAAATAGTTTACAAACACATTACTGACTTGTTTTTCACACATTACTGATTTGGTTTTTATGCCTATGTAATCTCCTTGAAAGTAATCAGTCTTTGAAAACTTCATGGTCATTTTTTCAGTTTCTCTTTCTCCCTTAGTTTTCTACAATAAAGGACAAAAAAATTATTTAGTGCACTGCTACAGAAGCAAACGAGGGCAGAATTCTGCTTCATTATACAATAGAATTTGTGGTAGTTTGGTGAGTCCTAGTGTATCTCCAGGCATACAAAACACTGATACTTAGTTAAATGGAAGTCATGAGTGTATGACAAGTACACAGACTACTTTTCTAATGTCACAGGAAATAGTCCAGTCACACAATACCAAAGCAGAGCCTGTTGAAAAGCTTTCAATTCGTGTTTGGGAATTTGTTTGGTTTGGTTTTTTTTCCTTAAAAAAAAATAAAAAATAAAATTAAAAAAATTCCTTGAAACCAAAACTATTTGTGTGAGTTTTCACTAGATTTGTTTTAGGAAAAGTTTCTCAGGGTGATGATCATTTTTTGGTCAAAATATAAGGGTGGGGTTGGCAGAGAGTGGGAAGAGACAAACAAATAACTGGGAACAACTGTGGAAACTCTGTCCCAAGTCGCCCTTTTGGTTAGGTCACCTACCAGAGTGTGGGAAAACTTGAGTTCATATTTCTGTTCTATCTGCTTCAGAATAAGTTCTTGGACTTGTGTTTCTTAACTCTCAGGTAACTGTTAGGTGAACTGTGCCACAGAAGCACTCTCTGGACTGCTAATAGCTAATTTGTTCTTGGTACAAAATCAGTTTTCATCGGAATATAGGATTTAAACTGAGACCTCTACATTAGTGTCTTTTCCAGTAACTTGTCATATCCTGGAGAAAGATTCTGTAGAAAACAAACTTTCAAGGACTCAATTTCATGTCCATGGATGTTTCGGGTTCATGTTACAGAATGCCAAAAGGGATGTGTTGCAAATGTTTTAAAGTAATAATAGAACCACCAACCATGGAGTCTTACTTCAGGAATGTAAGATCTAATGGAAAGATGTAAGGTAATTCAAGGAAGAGTCTAACTTGGTTGTAGAAGAATTTTGAACACAATCCTTTTCTGCCTGGTTGCATTCAGTATCAATTTTGGTTTACCTTTATTATATATAAATTATTGCTGAAATATGACATGTAAGAGGAGTTCAGTCCAAGTTACTCCTTGATAACTACTCAGGCAGTAGAACCAACTCAGAAGAGTTCTCACCCAAATTATGCCCCACTTTCACACAAGGGCTCACTGCTTGGACACATATTTCTCCTCTCACTCTGTATTTCTGTGCCCTTTTGTTCTACAAACTACAGAAATAAGCGTTCCTTGTCAATCCCTTTGTAAGAATCTTAGAACTATGGATGGGCAGGCCTATCAAAGGACAAAGAATAAAGTTTACAACCTGCCAGTGGTCAAAACAAATAATAGTTTTGCTCATCTCAGAGGTACTGAGGAAATACTTTGGGAGCTGTATCCTCTAATTGTGATGTAATTCTCTTGCAACAAAAAACAACTTATTAATATAAATTAATATTTTAAAAATCACTTAACACAGCAAATACAATGCTTGAAAGAAACAACTGACTTAACTATAATTTTCATGTCTTTGTCCAGAACAGTTATGTCTAACCCCACATATGATACAAAAAAATTAAAGTTGGCTCTGATGAGGAAGAAATGGAGTCTTATGTATCTGTCTACAGAGACATGGGCAATTTTTTGCTAGAGATACTTTACTTTGAAACAGATCTCATAATTAGCTTTTTCAGGAAGGAAAACCTCTTTCTCTTCTTCTAACAATTGCAACAATAGTGACTGATTTTTTTGCTTATTTCTTTTTGGGTTTTTTGTTTGGTTGGTTGGGTTTTTTTGTGTTGCTGTGATATCACCATTATGGGAGAATTTCTTTTTGGTTTGTCCTGTTTTTAAATTGAATATGTTAGATTAGAAGGAGACATTGGAAAGAATTTCAAAACACACTAATATTTGAATCCACAATACTCATCGAAAAGAAATTTTACTGTATGTAAAAACTTTATGAATAGCCATGTGTGTATATATATAGCAGCATTCTAGAAATTGATTATTATAAGAGGAAGAAGAAATGCTAGAAAAGTTCATTCTCACTCAACAAAACAGCCTTTTAGAAGGGAAGGAAAGGAAAAAGACCTCTGAAATGTGTCTTCTACCCAGTGCAATAATGACAGGTGTCTAGAAATAGACGTGACAGCTCGTGCAGTGTAGCAACATGAAGGTAAAGGCCCCCAAGCAGCAAGTGCAATTGATTAGAAAATGAGAACAACATTGCAAGTACCCTGCACAGGAGATGAAAAGGCAGAGGAGTTCAATGCACGTTCACAGACTTTGTACAAGAATATACATGTAACTCAAAAACAGGTTGTACCACACCACAAGGAGCAGCAAGTGCTGACTGCAAAGCATATCATCCTGTCAGACACCTGAAAATAATGGGACCTCACTGAGGGACAGGCCACATCTTGCATATGTCCCCCAATTTTATGCTGGTTTTGTTGGCTTTTGTTCACTAGGATCTTCCAGAGCAGCCGTCAGGGATGTGGGTAGTGTCGTGGTAGTATCTTAGTGATAATCACGGTCTAATATCAGGCTTAGGCTATATTTTGCTTACCCTTCCTTATCTAGATTTTCTGAGCAATATAAGCATAAATCTTGTTTCTGTTAGACCATGCTGAACTTCTATTCTTTCATCCAGCTGTAGGACTTGGGCCACAGCATAAGCTGATGGTGCCAAACTTGTTTCAGTCCGGGAAGATTTAGTGAACAGTTTTCATCTCCTATTTTGTCCCATTTTTATACAGCACCGCTTTATTAGGAATTTTGGAGTACAAAAGCTTTAAGGGAAGGCTGTCCTCCTACATTAGTCATGGCAACACTTCTCAACAGCATGAGCAACCTGCCAAGCCCATTACACAGCCTGTGAGTGCAAAGCAGAGACGACACAGCTCACTCAGAGTGCCAAAGGGAAGGGCAACTCTAGGAACAGCAGCAGGGGTGACCTGGCAGTGCTTTCACAGGCATTTCCCTGCTCACTATTGCTCCAGTCAGGTCAAGTATGCTAATGGACATCAGGGACATCCGCATGGCTGGTCTCAGATGCATCCACTGCTTTGTCTCTGCCTTGCCTGCAGCTGACTTCTTCAGAACCTTCTTGTGGTTCAAGTCAGTTATGCCCTCACATGCTCATAAACTGTTATTCATTCCCTGCACAATGGAGCTGCAGCCTTTATCTGGTAGAGGGGTTGATACCACCTAATGTAATTGTATGCAAAATCAGAGCACCTGCACAGCCATCCTTAAGTTCAGGGATATGAGACATCATGTTGGGAGGCATCCTGTCTGACAAAACCCCTGCAACACTTCTAAAGTCCCACAAGTGGTTAAACCACTTGATTTCTATCCTAGTGAGCACCTTCTATCAGTTTTTAATAGTTTATCTCTATGTTAAGACTAGAGATTATAAGAACATAAAAACAAAGAAAAACCTTCACAACAATAACCATTGGTCAGAAAAGTTCTGGATTTTTTTTTAAGAAACTGCCTCTTCACAGAAGAAAAAGTCATAAGCGTTATAAAAAACTGTATGGTCTGTTTGGTTGGGTTTTTCCACAAAGGAGAATAGTACCTAAACACTTTATAGGAAGATATTTTAGATGTACATATACATTAAATGCTAAGGAAGAAAGTAATATTTTGATCAGGACTGTCAATACCTTTTCTTTTCTTTTCTTTTCTTTTCTTTTCTTTTCTTTTCTTTTCTTTTCTTTTCTTTTCTTTTCTTTTCTTTTCTTTTTTCTTTTCTTTTTTCTTTTCTTTTCTTTTCTTTTCTTTTCTTTTCTTTTCTTTTCTTTTCTTTTCTTTTCTTTTCTTTTCTTTTCTTTTCTTTTTTCTTTTCTTTTCTTTTCTTTTCTTTTCTTTTCTTTTCTTTTCTTTTCTTTTCTTTTCTTTTCTTTTCTTTTCTTTTCTTTTCTTTTCTTTTCTTTCCTTTTCTTTCCTTTTCTTTCCTTTTCATTTATATTTTAAGGCTACAGAAAAATCATACCTTTCTAATTAAGCTGTCTGGTGAACTGAGATTCTATATGAATCTGGAAGTGGAAATGGAAATACTAATTGTTAGACTTGAATACAGTGCTGCCTAGAAGGTGAAATAATGACAGTGTAATTACTTTCTACATCTTCCATTTTGGTTTGCATTAACTGAGAACTCAGCTACAATTCTGATTTATTTTTCTCGGTTTGTTTCAAAAGCATTTTCAGATTTTTAAACTGCAGACACATAGGTAGATGCAGGTCCAGATATCCCTACTGCATTAAGTGATGCCTTCAGCCAGCTGAAAACTCTTTTTGATCTCTCTGATAATACCAGGAAAGCACTGATCTGAAAAGGCAGATTACCACCAGGGATTAGGCAGTACAATAGCATGCTGAGAATGCAAGAGGATGATGAGGTTTAGCAAACAAGCTTGGAACATATTTGAACTCAACATCGAACCCCAGTCCAAGCCATGCAGAAGTCAGAAGAAAAATGAAAGAGAAAATTGAAACATTTGAAGAATTATTTTATGAGAGAGGGTGAAATTGTCCAGTTAGTAGGTCCAACTAAAACCAAGACAGAGCTAAGTGAGAGAGCACATTCTGCACAGAAGCCTTTACTTAGGCTGAATGGACACAGAGACTCAGCTACACTCTAATTTTCTTGAGACAATCCTTTAAGGCATGTGGCTGGAACAGGTCACTCTGCTGTTTCTGCTGTCCTCAGGCAGTATAACACAGTGAAGACAGGATTTTACAAAGCCCTTTTTTTCCAAGAAGAGATTTTTTTTTTTTTCAGGACTAGCCACAGTAAATAGAGTGGTTATTTGGTATGTGAGATAAGTATTGGCCAATGTCATTTGAACACACTAGTTTTCTTTCAGCATTTTGTCACTTGACCAGCTAAATGAGAAGGTTAAAACGCTGTTACACAACATGCATCCACCCTACTGTGTGTCAGAAATGTGAGGAATGTTTGCAAGAAAGAGCAGCTGGCATGCAATTCCTGTCACCAAACCCCAAAGTCAAAATGGCTAACATTTCCTGGATCTGGTTAGCTCACCTACAGATAAACAGTTTTCAGTCAGGGTATGCAATCAGGAGCAGAGTCATTAAAACTGAAGCAGGTCTTGGGTAAGATCCAGTTTGCATGTTACATATTCATAAAAAGCTGTGTTAGAATGGCTTCCAACAGTGCAAACGTCAATGGAGCCTGCTGGAGCAAGCCTTAGGTATGCCATCTATGTGTCTGATTGCCTAGAGTTCAGAGGAACTTGCTGAATGTATTACCAAAGGGAATGAAAAAGCTGCACAAGGGTAGCTGGCCAGGTCTAATTTCTGGATGCTTAAAAGTACATGTTGGTGTCAAAGGGTTTTACACCTTTAGTTTTTTTAGCTCATTTGTTGTTTGTATAATCCTTGAGAATCTCAAACAGAAATACCTCATTTTGTTGTTCTTTCAAAGAACACATATTAATTTATGTTATAACAAAAATGTTCATTAAGCCTTGCCTAAGAACACTGATTATTTGTTTATTTTCACTCTGTGCAGCCTATTTAATTGTGTGTACACATACCTATAATTACCACTTTGAAATGCAAATACGCAGTTACTAAGGTTAACCTTTCTCATTTTTCAAGCAGCTAACACCCCTTTTTTATAAATGTTAACCATATCCTAAGCTCTGTGGAAAACAGCACATTTTAAGCTCTCCTCACATTGCAAAGGTTTTCTTCTGAACCAAACTATCCTCTCTGCCACTGTCAGAGCTTCTTTTAGTTTATTACCAGCCAAAGCCCCTGATGAAGGCAGTGAGATCCCTTGGCTGAAGTACCTGCCAGCTTAGAGGTGACCTAATTCTGGGACTTCTCTAAGTGATGGGAACAAAAATGGGTATATTTTCTGTCTTCTGCAACTTCTCATCAAGCCTCCAACTCCACTTGTACAGTGGAGTTGGAAAGACCTGGGCTCATACAGAGCCATTAGTTACTCCTGATTATGTATCAGATAGTTTATTGCTGTCAAGTTGACCCAACAGGTCGTGCTCATTCTTCTCTCTGGAATGAGATTTTCTTCTTGAAGGCAGGATTTGGGAATTTGACTGAACAGCATGATGAGCAGAAGCTATCACAAAACAATAAGTTATCACATAACCTATTTCCTAACTGTCAAACCCACAAAGTGCTTTCAAAATGACAATACCAACCCATCTTCCACACCTTTCCCCCACAAGCCCCAACCCTTCTGCAATTACAGACATCAGTGGTTACCCATGGAAGATTCTCTTTCAGCAGTATTTATGTGAACAAATATTTGCTTGTCCCCCTGTTCACAGAAAGTGCATTAAAGAGGCATGTCAGTTAGTGTGGGCTGTCTTTGAACACATATTATGAATACTGTTTTGCAGGATTTGCCCAGCAGTAGATGAGACCAAGTAATGAGGAAACTAGGAACATGGGTAATGAGGCCAGAAAGTGTGGAAGCTTTCCAGGAGCAGGGGGAGCTGGGTGAAGAAAACCTTCCCTTACCAATTTATAGCCACAAACCTTTCTCAGGCTTTATTTGTACTCCTTAATGGTCACTCTCAAGAAACAGCATTTAGCAGAGTGAACATAGGCACATAAACATCCATATAACTCTTGTCATTCCATAAGCAGAGTGTATAAGAGTGGGAAATTATTAGGGATTGCTCTATCTTATTTATTTAAATGGGGGGTGGAGGGGAACTGTGTGTTTGGAATCAGGTTGAATACTTGCAACTGTAATCTTCTCACAGAGCCTCAAAGATCTTTCCCTGCATGCTTTTCAACCAGTTTTTTAGTTGCATAAAACATATAAAGATAAAGAATAGTCTGAATTGTAAAAGGGTTCTCCCTACCTCTCAGTGGGCAGGAGGGTGAAACTACCCAAATAATAATTTCAATCAGTGAACGAACAGATGATATCCCAGTTCAGCTTCAAGACCTATCAAATGGTACTTTAGCAGAAATACCAGCAAAGCAGCACACAAATAACATACATATCTTGTAGATTACATAATTTATTTGGAAATGTTTTCCTACAGTTAAATAAACTTTAGAAAACTACAGTGGAGCCTTCATATAAATTAGCAGTAGTGCCTAAAATCCCATGAGGTATGAAATGTTAGAAAAAAGGAAAAAAAATTAAATACATAGTGTTGCTGAGCAACATAGCTCTCTCTTAAACAACTTTCCCTTGTATGAAGTGCTTCAGAAAGGGACTACTGTGGAGTCTGTGTAAGTACTTGCCCTATGGGTAGTGCGATTTTGTTACAATCCTTCAAAAAACAGCTACACAGACTATTACTGAATTCAATTATAAGGAGTCTCCAGGGTTATTCCATTACCTCTATCTTTAGTTCACGGTCTCAAATCAAAACTTAAGCTATTCTCTTTTGATTTTTGTCATTAAAAAATAATAATTTATATAAACTTTCAACATGGAAATGGCTCAAAAGTTCTTTTGCAGTTTCAACTGAAGAGCATTGTAGGAAAGTCTCTAGCTCTACAAGATTTTGCTAATGGCAGGATAGATTTCCCACAACCCTACCTGGATTTGTGCTGGCTGCTCAAGGTCTGGGAAAGTGCAGAGCACAAGGTCAGTTCCTGACGGGCCCTGCTCTGGAGTGGGTCTGGGCCGATGCCAGATGGCCGGCCTTGAATTGCTGAGCAAGCACCGGCCCCAGGAGGACCAGCCCTTCCCCTGCCTTGCAGGATCCCTCCTGGTGAGCTCAGAACATCAAACTGTCCCCGTCTAGTAAAAAAAACCCAAGTTGTTTCTCACAAATCAGAAATCTCACTTGCTATTCTCACTGTCACCAGGGTGCTTAGGAAGGACGCATCACATTGCTCGGTGCTGACTTCAGCTCCCACACCTCTGCATTTCCTGTGCATATTTCTACATGCATCTGCAATGTTGGTGATGGCAAGGAAAGGGTTAACCCGGGGAGCAGGTGGAAAGCAGTCCAGCTGCAAAAAAGATCAAAAAGAGGGTAGGAGAACCCAGTCTGAAAGGTAATAAGGCCGGCAAGCAGACCAGGAAAGGAGGGTATGAGCCTGGGGGAAGCTGCCAGGGCCACCCTGGGGTGGGGGAGCCAGTGGGCTGCTGCATTGAGGTAAGGCAGGTGTCTCTGGTAGCAGCAGATGTGGCTTTGATCTGTGGGCATACCTGGGTGGGGAGAGGTTTCCACAGGGTGGGAACACACTCTGGGGAGCTGACCTGTTTGCAAGGTTTGGTTCAGCTAGGTTTCAGCTCTCTTAAGTTTCTCCAGGAGCTCACACAAGGGATAGTTTACCTGGTCAGAGCAAGGTTGTTATTTACAGACTGATTTTTAATCAGGTCTTCAGGCCTCTCCTGCCCATAAAAGTGGGAACTGAGTACTTAGATACCTCTTTAAAAATTGGTTCTTTCTAAAACTCCTCCCTCAGACTAGATCAGAGCCAAGTTTTCTCTTGAGGTTTGAAATGCTATAAATGAACCTTCTATATTGTTGCCTTATGCTTTCGACTTCAGGCACCTCATCCAAACAGAAAAGTAATGAAAGACCTGAAGAAAGTCGAGGGTTGGAAAGGAACAAAGCAGTCCTGTGGCTCTGGGTCCCGTTCCCAAAGCTATCGCTCACTCACTGTGTGGCCTTGAGGAAGCCGCCAAGAGGCCAATCCAGCTCCCAGTAAAGTGACTGGGAATTTTCCCATTAGCTCCAGTGAGTGCTAGACCAGGCCCTTAGACTCCTAACAGTCCCCTCATTACCCCCCTGCAAAGCAAGGACAATAATATCCTGGTCTCACAGGGTAGTAAGGGGATGAATTTATTAATGTTCATAAAGCTTTTTCAGATCTACAGATGGAAGGCATTATGTCAGCACAAATTTTTCTTAATTATCATTCTCATGGTATTTCCAATTGTCTCACTAAAGCCAAGGAGTTCCAAAAATCTTGTGAGAAAGTTTATTCTCTAAAAATTGGACCCCATTTCTGAGGGATAGAAATAGATAAATTCAGATGGTATTGGAATGCAGGAATATTTATTGAAATAGGGCTCTGAATCCTTGAGGGTTTTGCATGAATCCTGAAGGCAGAGGAATGGGAAATGCTCTAGGAAGGCAGTTCCTGAATTTCATGGGAAAAAAACATCCTAGACCTTTAGTCCAGCAAGCAACAAGCTGAGATCAAAATGTTCAAATTTGACTCTCAAGGCTTGCTGCTGGTGGGAATTCTTTAAGCTCTGCTCTCTGCTTTGTCAGAGCATTTTCTGAGGAAGGGCAGTCTCTGGTTCAGGTTCTTTTTCCAGAGAAGGAAATGAGGAGTTCTTTCCTTCCCCATATCCCTATTGCCTGCTATGAGTTAATCATGCATCAGGGCCAGGCACAGAAAAACAATGAGGTCAGGCCTGTAGGCAGCAGATAGGGAATTTCACTGGAGAAATGTCTGCTTGGGTGAGCAATGATCTATCATTTGAGAAAAGGAAGAAGCATACTGCAAATATCACACACATATTCACTCACATGTATGCATGTATCTGTGTGCATATAAATATATTTATTTATATATGTATGTATATCCCCTAACACTCCCTAAAACTATTCTGCGTCATGCCCCCTGACCTGACTTTTGCATCTGTATGCTTTATCTATGTAACTTTAAACATCCTCACTGCTAAAGGTCAACACTGGGGGAAATCCACAGGTGTAAATTCAGCTAAAAAGACTGTGACAGAGATACTGTAGAAACCAGTATCACAAATACAGCGTTTCCCTTTTCCTGTCATCTCACTCCTTACTCATGTATAACCTCACCCTTACAGGCAGAGAGCTTGCTATGGAGCTCTGGGAAAGCAGGTAAATGTTAATGTTCTGATGGATCCACTTCCTTCATTTCAGGCATTATGTCAAAACTGGTCAAAGAAAGGAAATTAACCTTCTCCCTCCCTCCCTCCCTCCCTCCCCCGACTGTGCACACACGCACAGACACACGCATGCAGAGCCACAGCCAAGGCCTTCGGCAAGCCAGCTGATAGCAATCAGTATTTTGAGAAGTGATAGCTCATCTGTAGATTCAGCATTCTTTTGCAGCAGAAGGTATTATGCAAACTAGCCCCATTAGAAAAGCAAACATCAAAGCAAAACATGTTTTCGAAGAGACAAATGCATAAACCATGTGGTACCTGACACTGAAACAGAAATAGGATAATTACCCTTTCTCTCAATGGAAAGCATAGCTGCAGAGGATAAAAAAGGTGCTTCATACACTGTGCCCTGCAGTTTCCTGTAGTGTGCATGAAAGGGAGAGCAATCAGCCAGGACCATGCATCAGGGGAGAGCCTTAAAGGGTTGATACCATCCTCCTCAGTGAAGGACAGAACACGAGCCAGATTGTAGAACAGCGCAGCTAGCCCTGCTCTCGGCACCAGCTGGAATGCAAGGTGCCACTCCAGCCTCAGGGGAAGGGGGGGAGAAAGAAAGAGTGCAGCTAAGGTTACACAATTACCTGTCTTGACAGTGTGCAGCTTATAAAAAACTATGCATACCGCCCTGACCATAAGTAGCCACAAAGTATGCTTCATCGGTCCTCTGACTGAAGTCTAAACAGAGGAAGCTCTCTGTAGGCAGATTTTTGCCTAGCAGTGGATGCTGTTGCTCAGTCACTGCTACAACAAGGGAAAGAAAACCCTTCACAGGCAGAATGGAAGATGTGAGGTGTGAAATAAGGCTTGGATGATGCCTGTCACAGTGCTGGTAAAATGACACAGCCAGGTACCACTAATTCATCTACATGAAGAGTCAAGTAAATCAGAGGCTTTCAGGGCTTCTGCAAAAGTTGAACAAACTTTCTTTAGGGAGGAAATGTTTGCCAAAGTTCCCAGGACAAGTTAGAAGCGCATACACGTGCTCTCTCTCTCCTTCACCTCAGCCCCCCTCTTTTTCTCCTTCAGAGCACATTTCTCCAGCACGGAGATCAACTATCAGGCCAGGAGAAAGAGAGAGTGTGAGATGGCCGACCTTGTCCTCCAGTGCCGAGGGCCTGTGGGTTTGGGCCAGGAACAGGAATTCCCTGTACAGACACTGAGTCTGCTAGAGGAGACAGGAGAGCCTGCTCCACAGAAGAGCACTTTGTTCACTGCCACCAAGGAAAACTTACACAACAGACACACACACAACCATGGAAATATGAATATTTTAAAAGTGTGTTTTTTCCTAGAATACACAGTGCTTTTATTTCCTTAGGGGGGCAGTAAAAATTGGGCAAGAGCATATTGCCAAATGCATAGGAGTTAGTGAGGATATTAGTCCTGCATGCTGCAGTTACAGAGAGCAGGGCACCAGAGCAAGGTATGAATAGATTAACAATTCAGAATGAGTTACCGATAAATGAAACATCCACCAATCACATTTAACAGAGAAGGTTAGGGTTTTCCAGTCTGCTCCCTTAGTATCTTTACTGTAAATTCCTCATTTCTTGGAACCCGCAAAGAGTTAAAATCCTTTTCCTTTTGTGCCTCCAAAGCATATGTGCATCAGCGTTTGTGTGTGTACACAATTTCTACACTCAAAATCCGAGGTAGATATTGATACCAGAGAGTGCTCTCGTGCAGCTGCTTTGTGCTGCATCACCAGCACAGGGTATCCCTTAAAATGGCCAAAGCAGGCCATGTGAGCATGGATAAGTCAGAGTTAGGACTAGTCTTGACATTGGGAAGCCTAGCCTAATTTCAATGCCTCCTGAGATATCTTATTAAACAGTTTGTAAAGGAATTCCTCTTGTTCCCGCCATCTAAAAAGTAGATGCCACAACAGACAACCAGGCTTCCTATAGATTTAACCAAATGCTGATTCACCTTATCTTCATTTATTCCATTTGTCTTCAAAGTTACTCCATATATTTCTTTCTTTGTCCTGCCTAAATAGTGAGCCCAGATGGATGGTTTAGACTTGATAGCTAACTTCTAGACAGCTAATGTTAACTCATCTCTCTCTTCCTAGTTCATACTTCCCTATCTCACTGGGGTCATATGAGAAAACATTAATTAAAGATTATGAGTTGCTGCCTTCCTAATCAGAAGACACATAAATAGAGCTTAGTGGTGCATTTGTAACTGTGTACATCCTGTTCTTTTCTCTGCAGTCAAGGCTGCAACTCTAGCCAGCAGCAACAACACACAGCCCAGCCTATGTGGATGTGCCTCTGGATGTGGAACCACGCAAATGCCCCAAGGCCCATGTGCTGGAGCAGACCAGCACTCGAGGCTGTGGAAATGGAAGATGGTTGGAGCAGGATTTGACGGCAGCACCAGACAGGTATTCCTATTTCACCCCTACCACCAGGTCTCTGCCAAATACACTGTGCCTCTGTTTACTCTTGGTCTTCTAACTTAAACTGAGGAACCGGCCTAGAAAATAGTCACCACAGGAAACAGAGTCAGCTTTATATCACCTCCCACACTGAGGCAGGAGCTTTTGGGTGAGAACCTCAGCTGTGGTCCATAGGACACATGGGTACATTACTCAGGGTTTACCAGTAAAATTTCATTTTTGAGAACCACTGCAACACTGTGGTGCATATATATGCACAGACAGAGGGACTCTGTCTATTGATCATGGTTTCATCTTCACTCTGTCCTGATTTAACACCATCAATGACAGATTTACTCAAAAATTAAAGAAACTCATCTAAAATCCTGTACAGTCTATTCATCACACATTGTGTCTGCTTATTCTTCCTCCTCAGGGGGAGGACATCCTGTACTCTTCCCACGTTCCAGCACAGGTCCCTTCCATAGGGTGCAGCCCTTCAGGAGTAGACTGCTTCAGCATGGGGCTCCCATGGCATCACAAGTCCTGCCAGCAAACCTGCTCCTGTGTGGGCTCTTCACAGGGTCTCAGGTTCTGCCAGAACCTGCTCTTTCACAGACTTCCCACAAGGCCACAGACTCCTTTGGGCATCCTCTTCCTACAGTGTGGGTTCCCCCATGAGCCGCAGGTGGATATTTGCTCCATTGTGAACCTCCATGTGCTGCAGAGTGAGAGTCTTCTTCATCATGGGCTGCAGGGGAATCTCTGCTCTGGAACCTGAAGCATCTCTTCCTCCTCCTTCTTCCCCACAGCTTTATGCCCTAAAGCAGAAAAAGCCTTGGCTCTGTGCAGGGCCTGCTCAACAATAACAAAAGCATCTCTGTATCAGCTCTGTGTTCAGCACCAATCCAAAATGTATCCCCATACCAGCATCCAAAATGTGTCCCCATACCAGCCACTCTACCCCATCCAAAACCAATGGGGCATTGTCGTATGTGGTTGGCCAGGGAATGCAAAGGGCCCATTAGCTGTAGATGGGGGAGAGAGTGGCATGCTTTGAGTAGTTATCCTGATGGATCCATCAGCCATGAGGTCCTCCAGAGGCAATGGAGTCATTGAAGTGGGAGAGGAGAACTGTGGAAATTTTCCAGTCATCTAGAAAAAACTGCAGAAGTTTTCAGTGTGTAGGAAACTGAGGAAAATGAGATATCATACAAAGGAGGGGGAAGTCAGGGCACTTCTGAAAGGCAATGGAAGAGTGAATGCCTGGGGTTAGGAAAGCCAAGTCGAAGACTTGAGGAAACAGATTGTGTTGTTCAAAGCGTTTTTTAACCTAACAAATATTAATTTTGGTTCAAGGAAAATACTTATTTTCCAAGTTAGTTCCTATTTTAATTGGATCAATTCACATGTTTATAATTACAATAATCTTAAGGTATGTGATTTGTAAACATCAAATAAGATGAAATCTAGTATACTGCATACTTTTTTCTTTTTATAATATAAGCCAAGTTTATTGGCTTTTGCATATAGTCTGCAATTCAGATGTATACATAAAATTGTCTTTCTTTTGTAGATTAGTATCATTACAAATTATTACAGATGTTTCATCCTAACATAATGTATACTGTGATGGTCAAGATATTATTGTAATATCCACACACTGAAGAGTGAAAGGAGTACACACAAGTTTTTATCAAAATTAGGAAAGTTCCAAAGGTCTGTAGAACCCTTCGCCTAGAGGTAAGCTGGAATGGATTGTAAAATATATTTTAGAGTCTGGGGAAATATTTAGCATGTGTAAAAAGTTATGCTTTCATTTCTGCTAATGCCAAATCTCAAAATGTGTTTCAAATTCCACAAGGATACCAGGTACTTGGAGGTGACAGCCTACTGTTTTGGTTTGCCCTTTTAGATGCTTTTTGCATTTGCCAATAATGCACTTGGATCACAAATAGAGAAACGCAAACAGAGAAGTGGAAAAACATCACTTGCCATTTTAGAGATCTGGTTGAAGTACATTACAAGTGCTGGAAGAATATCATGAAGTGTTAATCATGCATGAATTCATAACCATTCAGAGGAGCATTCCTGGTGGCAAACTGTTGCTAAATAGCATTTTCCCAAGCATCACCAGCATATGTAATTAATGTTGTTTGCTAGGCATCATTCCTCCACTTTGGGCAGTGACCAGAAGACCCTAATGTGCAGTTAGAGAAAATGCCCTTTCAGTGTTTTCCCCTTGGCACAAACACAGAAAATTCAACTAGTGGCTGTGGAGGAACCTCAAGTCTGCCACATAGGTGGTCTGCTGCCTGCTGAAGAAGTCTGGATACCTTTATATTTGGGACATAATTTTTCTGTCACACTATGCTTACTGCTTAGAATTTTCAAACTCACACTTTAAATCAAGCCTGAGGTTTCTCCAACACATAGTTTGAAAAAGTCCTGAGGAACTATTTTTAGCACTGCCACAGAATGGGTGAGAGGATTCCCAGAGAGGTGAGGGTTATTCTGTGTATAGGTATGGCAGCTACCTGATTTCTAGGTGACTATAGGTGACACATTCCCTGTATATGCTGGCAGAAAGTCTCTGTTCCTCCAGTCTGAACTCTGCTTCAGTCATTGCAGAGCTAAATGATGTGTCTCTCCCAAGAAAGTAGAACAGAAAAAAACATCCCCAAACTGTTAAGTGGGCCTGAATCTCATGCCAGGATACTCAGGTTGCAGAGAACACGTGTATGAGTGCATGTGTGTCTGTACAGGCTGACAAATATGCATGCACACAGGCAAATATGCATACTAAGCACAAAAAATATATGTGGCATCTGGGAAACAAACCTTTATATTTCACCCAAAAAGCATCAATTCATGTTTAAAGAGTGTCTCTTCTGGGAGACAGATACACCTTCAAACAAATAGAAAGAAAAACTGGGGGGGGAGGGGGAATGCCAACCAGCAAGAGAATAATAGAGTATCCCAAATGCAGTCTGAAGAAGAATCTGTCATGCTGCTGGTTGGCACAGAGAATAAATTAATTTTGAGAGAAAGAAACCAAGTCCATGCAATTCTCTCTTGGAAAAATGCAATCCTTAGCTCAGCACCTCTGCCCTTGGATCTTGTGGAAGTGACTTCAGCAGATTCAGCTCACAAAACTTAGATTTCTGCATTGCCTATGATGATTGTTGGAAAATAGCAATATTTTAAGGAAGGCTATTTATATTTTGTGAGAACTCAAAATACTTGTAAGCACGAAAACTACTCATGATTCTCTAATTACACATGAAACAGGTTTTTTTTCATTTGTTGACTTAGAGCAAATGAACAGTAGAAGTTATCTCAATTCAATAAAACTAACTAGTTGCATTTGAATATGATTGTTTCTTAGGACAGTTATTGAACACTTTTTCAAGTTAAACAACTATAAAAAGAAGAAGTTCAATTTTCCTCTATTTCCTCTGCTCTCTCCAGTCATTCTTGTCAGCTTTTAAAGGTGCTATCCATATGAGAATAGATCAGTTGTTCAAGATCTGCATTATGATATGCAGATATGCATATCATTACAGTCTGCATTTAGATTATATATTAAGCTTGAAACACAGGAATGTTGTATCTAGTTGAACGTGGAGTAATCCAGAGCAACAGAATTGTGTCAACGTTTCAACAAAGTCACACTCTTATATATAACACAGAAATTAAGAGATGCACACAGAGAGAAAGATTTCCATCACAGAAAGTAAATACATCTTATATTAACCCCAAGGAAGGTGAATTGACTCTGAATAGTGCCATAAGTCTGATTTCAGCTGAACAGCTTAATCCTTATATTAAGGAGAAGAGAAGGTCCCTAGCACTGAAATTCAGGTCTAAAAAAGTTTGTATTCAAGGATCCCAAAGAAAGGAAGATCAACAAAGGAGAAATATCCATGTGGAAAGGTACTTTTCCCAAACTTGTCACCACAGCATCTAGAAATAGAAAATGAGAGAACACTCTCAGAAGCAGCTGAAAACCAAAATTTTTTAGGAATATATTTACTCTGGTTCCACCTTGTTGTTACAGATAAATTAGATCTATAGCAGATAGCCAAATGAAGTCCAACAATCCGGTCATACACAGAAAAGCTGAGGCTGCCTTCCTGTTTGTGGGCCTGTATTCCAAAATGTGCAGGTGGAAAACATCTCTCTGCCCTCCTACTTTAGTAATGTCTTTACAAAACCAAGATGTGACATTGATACAATTCAGACAATTCCACAACTGTTTCCCCAGGAGAAGCCATCTGATGGCCTGTATTTTTAGGAATTTGTCTCCTTTAGCCCAGGATTGCTTCAGGTGACCCAAGAGAGAATAAAAGTAATGTACCCTAAGTAATGGATATTTGGTTTGAATTACTAAGATTTCTCTGAAATTGAGTGTTTTACTCTCCCAAAAGAAGGTGCAAAATCCCATTTGAGTAGAACTAATCTCATAGATCATAATATAACATCCAATGGAAATAAGCAAATTACTTCAAGGATCAAATATTCAGATTTATTTCAAAGGGCAGGCCTGTAAAAATGAATCACAGCTAGCATACCTGACAATTTGAATTTGCATATATGTAGATTGAGAAAATAATTTTAAAAATGAGTATTCTGTGGATAAAAACCACATTATTGCCCACACCAGTTAAACACACACAATGGCACTTATTTTATTTTAAAGTTTAACAAAATGAAAACATGGCACATAGTTTATCAATTTCAGTAATAAAGGCTCTTGCTCATGACATTTAGAAGGGGAGGAAAGAATAAAGCATACATGAGCATGGATTTAGCTGTTTGTGTCAGATACTTGTGATTCTTTTTAGACACTTTTTTTCTAACATAGTCAGAGGAAAACATAGTCACCATCCAGCTATATTACTGCATGAAAACCCTTGCAGATTGTTCAAGAGAAAAAAAAATCTAACATAATACATCTTGATAATCTCATTCAGTTAAAGGCTTTGATTAAAAGAAATTCTTTAATGGCCACCAAATGCCATATTCAAGCCCCATTCACTTTCTCCATCAATTGGCACTATACTTAGCACTAAGTGTGAGCATAACTGTTTTTCTGAATCTGAACCATGAAGAAAAGGGTTTTCTGTTATTAACAAATTGGTTTATTTGAAAATACGAATAACTTAAAATTCCTCTACATATTTACAATCTTGTTTTCTAAGTATGGACTTCTTCAGGGTTCTCAGGTAACCACTAGTAAGCATATATTACAAATGCTATGCTTTTGTCATTCCAACCTGGATATATGTTGCTAAAGCACCCAGCTGCAGAGCCCTGGCTCTTAACTCAGGCACTAAAACTTGAGCTGTGCACTTTGGGTCCCTGACCTGGTATGTCAAATGAGAGGGCAGCTGACACATAAACTGGGACCATTCCCAGACTCCGGGAATGCTGCTGTGGTCCCACATATTTGGATACATTGCCCTGCAGTATGTAACCCTCTAGTTAGTGTGTGTTACAAACCTTCCCAGTCTCAAGAGCCTGATCCACCAAGGTTATGAGGTTTTAAAACAGCCAGCTAAAGGCTTTGGCTTCAGCTTTATGGCAGCTTATGCTTTATAGCTCCATTCAAAGCCTTTCTGTCAGTCTAAAGGAGGCTGACACCTTGAGTGCTCTCCACTCCTGTCAGTAGCTGTCAAAGTTAAGGGCACTTGAGGATTCCTGCAAATCAAAGTGATGCTTTAACAAAGAACTGTGTTGAAGCAGCAAATGTTTTCCTTCTGGGAGTAAAATTTGGGCTTCAGATCATCTTATTTTTAAAAATAGCCTAAATCAATTAAAAGAAAAAAAAAAAAGGAACCTATTTATTTATTTATTTGATGCAGGCCTGCATATTAAAGCAATGCTGAGTGAAAAATTGCAAACTGCAGAACTGTCCTCCCGTTGGTCTCATGCTACCGAGGTTACTTTATACCACATATGTATGATAACTGGCATTCCATGTGCTATGTCAAGACTAACTCACTGACACTGTGTATTTTTTTACTACTCTAATTTCCCTCAAAATCATTTTGTGGGAAGAAATAGTGAAGAAAATTTGCAGGGTTGTATTTTCACTTGAAATTATAGAATGTCTTGGCTACCAGTACAACACCTCTTGGATTACACTATCATTGAGCTGCTGCTGGAGTCTTCAACTTGCAAAAGGAACAGAGAAGCTGCATTACCTTCAGGAGTTTGAGCACATCCATGCTACACAGAATTATAAGGGTGGGACAGGAATTCAACAAAAAAAAAAAATTTAAAATGTCCTTCTAAATGAGGGAAGTATAATTATTTTTGTTGCCAATATCTTGAGTTTTTAAGATAAAACAAAAAATTCCATTAAAAAAATTTAAAGAAGCAAAATAAAGGAGAAAGAATGAAAATAAAGGAGAAAGACAAAGAAAAATGGCATCAGTGGAAGAATAGCCAACTGGGATTAAGTATTTTCTTTATGGAAGAATGGAGGTTTAGATTTCCCTTTGGAGCCATCTTAGTAAAACACAATTTTCAGGAACTATAAGGAGAACACAGACCCTCAAAAAAGTGCTTTGAAAGTATTTCTGTTCAGTGTGAAATACTCATATTTTTGCTATTTAATAGTTTCCCTCTGTTTTTGATACAGTTCCCAAAAAGAGCTCCCAAAAGAAAGCAATACTGCTATAACTTCGTTTTTTTCACTGACACATCAGAGCTTTTTGCCCCACCAGCCATGCCCTGTATTGAGTTCATCAGTTCTCATGAGCATTGCTCTTCAGTGCATTATTTCCTTGCCAAAAAAAAAAAAAAAAAAAAAAAAACAAAACCTAATAAAAAGGCAAAAAAAAACTAATATAGTAAAAAAGAGATCAGTTGCCATTTAGAAAATTAACAGACTTCATTTAACAGATAAAAATTATCTGGTAACAATTGCACTTATTTGAATAAGTCAAAATGTAGCTCTTTTCTCAGCCTGAGTTAGAGGAGGATTGCATTTAATGTATTTGACCTTAACAATTTGTATAGCATGCATCTGTAGATGTAAAGTTTTAAATTTCTCAGACAGAGAAATATCTCCATTGTTTCTTCCCATATGGAAGCTCCTTCTCCTCCCAGTAGCTCGTGGGACCAGGCCAAGCCAAGCCAAACACACCTTGCTGGCTTTTACTGCCTCGTCTTGTGGCTTCATCACATATTTAGTGAATCACAGCCCTTGATGTGCTTGTAACAAAGTGGATGCCATGGATCCACATACTAACAGAGTCTTAATTTCTTTCCTTACCCTCATCTGCAGAGGCTTTAGTCCCAAAACACCCTCTGGGACTGTCAACACTGCTTCTCAGTAACAAGAGCCTGTGTCTAAAGAGCATCTCTGTTTGCAGCAATTAAATGTATTTCAGATATGCACATGTGCTGTGGTTACCCCATAACAAAAACATACTGGACTACGAAGAGATTTAACTTTTCTGAGCCACTGTCATCTTGCCACTCATTTCATTTTACAAATAATAGGAGTCACACACCACTTCATGGATGAGTGGATCCAAATTTAACAGGATTCCTTGGGGAGCACTGAAAATGCACATCAAGGGGGAAGCTTCAGGGACAGAGACCAAAGGCTGATAAATATTTTCCACAGTGTTGGGTGCGTTGGGGAAAAGAAAAAAAAAAAACAACAGCAGCCTTTGTATCCTTGACCCTTTTCCTACTGTGCATTTTGGACAATCATATGCATGCAATCAGAGCCTAACGAAAGCCTGCATGACTTGCCAAAGCTAAAGTTCGACCTTAATCAAAAAGTGATTTCTGCAGAGATGAAGGAGGATTAGGAAAAATGTATTTCAATTTCTCATCAGGCCAGTGCTAACCAAGGAAGTTATCTTGCCTCTGTAGAATCAGTACTTTATTAAAGAAACCCTGTGCTGAAGTTCTGAATTACACAAACAAGCACTGTGCCAAAAAAGCTTTCAGTGGCACGTTTACACCAGATTCTTTCCCACTATATTAGGGGATCCTGCAGCTGGTTACATCTGCACTGAACTGACTCTATAGTTGATTTTTGGGTGAATCCCAGGGGAGATTCTATAAGCTTGATAATAATTTGGTAGTTGGGGTTTCTTCTAAGGAAAAAAACCCACCAAGATATCTTCATATTTAACTGTCTAAATGCTTCACATGACTCAAAACTTCTCAAGGTTTCATCAGCTCTAACTGTTTAACAGTGCATTCTCCACATATTATTTAAATATACTATTTCAATTGGAAATATAACCCTGCCCTTGTACAAGCATCACTCTGCAGAAGGTGCTAAACATTCATCTCATTACTACAACATTGTACATAAAATAACACACCTAATACAACTGCTACCAGCTTAATTAACAAGATTGCAAGGAGGTAGTTGGAATGGAAGCAAACAGTGCTGCATTTTTCTTCAGATGCCTGCATCCACTGAAAACTCTTTAGCTTAAGAGCAGGAAATAACTTCTCAGGTGCACAGTCAGATTGCAGATCTTAACTCCTCCACTTCTCCTCACCAAATAAGTCACCCTGTGCTACAGAAATGGGAACAAGATGTTTATGGCATGAACTCAGTTAACTTGTGGAGTGCTAAGACAGAGTGTACATTCAGGGGTTGGGCACCATTAACGTTAATGAAGGGCTAGGATGTACATCCACAAGTTTTTACAGATGATGCATGAATGGATATGTATCATACTTCCTAAGGGCACTAAATCAGCAAAATGCCAAACCCAAAATTAAACAGCTCTCGCTTGAACACAACACATTGAACATCTTTTTTTTTTTGAGCAAATGTGAGGGAAATCAAAATTTTGGACACCACATATGTGGAATGAATACACAGATAAGCCAAAGAAAGAGCTTTGCTTGTGAACCTATGTAACAAAATATTACATTTAGCATTTGCAGCTTGCTGGGTTTTGGGCTTTTCTTTAATTCTTGCATTTTTGGGAGGAGGTGGGAGGGTGGATATAAAAGCCCAGAGGAAAATAACCAAAACAAAAAGAAAAAAAAATCATAAAAGCATTTCAAGAGGAAAATATGGCATTCAAACACAGCATGGCAAACAAAAGAAATACCATACAGTGTAGTCATATACCAGCATTAAGTGATTCAAGAGTGCCCCTCCTGACTTACTGTCACACTGCTCTAACAATGGGCTGGCATGAGGGAAGAGGAGAATGTATTTCAGTTTTCTATTCTTTTTCAGTGCGCCTCAAGTCTGTCTTCAGCTACAATGCTGAAGTTCTTCCATGGTGTCTTGGTTTATACAGACACCTGTAAATAATATTTCTGTTGAGGCAGATAAAGTAGTTTGCTGACATTATATTGTTCAAAACAACATTCTTGAACTCAAAAGACAGGAAAGTAATTCAATCTACTTTATTTCTGATGTGAGGAAGGGTTGTTTGCCAGCAGGTGGTTCAGGAGGTGCCTTCAAGTCTCCCAGCCCTTGGTGCCTCACACTTGAGCTGCCACTTTCCTCCATAGGAGCAGCTCTGCCTCCAGCTGAGAGGGAAAGGGGGCAGAGCTGTGGGTCTGCAGCTGGCTCTGGATGAGAGCCAGCTCAGCCACCTCAGCCACCACCTCACCAGGGACCTGCTGCAGTGGCTAAGAGGGAGATCAGGGAAGGGGATCATCTCAGAGCTGCAGTCATCTCCAGACAGGTGGGTCTCTTACACGATACCACAGGTACATCTAGACAACAGGGGGTCTAATCGGGAACCTTGTTCACCCAGACTGTTTCTTTGACTCTGTCATGGCCAATACTGATCTTCCCACCAAGTATCTCTTTTATTTCTCAAGCCTCAGCAACTTAGGGAGGCAGGTTTTACCTGGGAGCAGACCAGGCCTGCACAAATTAGACACTGTACTCTATCATGTGTAGACATTTTTGTACTCCTCATTCCATCACCACAGACTCAGTAAAGTTGGGCTTATTATTCAAAAATTTCCCTAAGGTCTGAATTTATTGAGAATTTTCTTGCTATACTTAACTACCATGCCTCTTTTCAAGCTTATTTATAACAGGATTTCTCAGTCTGATCTTTGCATTCCAGTTACCCCAGTGCAAGCTGTGATGGCCCACAAAAAAAGAATTCATTTTCCTACCTTAGCTTACATACCTGTTGGTGCTAGTTGGCATGGTATGGTGGTAGTACAAAATTCAATGGAGGTTTTACCATAAAAAATAAGTTGGGTCAATATAAATATGTTTCTTCATAACATACTAGATATTATTAATTCATTACATACCCTGTATACTGCTACAAATATTAGATAACTCATTTCTCTGAGAAAATTTTACTGAAAAATCTGTATGTAAGTTTTTTACATAGGTTACTAGTGGCATTTCTGTGGCTTCATCAAAAGAATGCATTAAGACTGCAGCATAATGTATTCCACCTCATTTTCAGCATGAATATCTGTAGGGAGAAGACTGTGATTGTCTCAGTTCTTTTAATGGAATTAAAATCCATTGTTTCAAAATGGAAAAACAATATTGTCTTAATTTCCCTTGTGATGGCTATTTTATATAATAGAAGAGAAGTATTATTACTAGTATCACTGTTATTAAATGGAAAAAAATGCCCCTGTTCTATGGATGGTTTTTTGCCCTGGAGAACAACAAAGAAGCAGAGTGGTCAGAGAAGATTTTTGAAACATGTGTACATTTATTTCCATTCTTTGGGCTTAACTGAACCCTGGAATTAGGATGTATGGTTTTGTCCAACTGGGAGAGCTGTGCATCATCACGAGCAGCTGACTTCACTCACATTACTTCGAAGGGGTTAACATCTGTGCTCTGAGACAGATTCTCCAGTTCCATTAATTAAAAGGGGCTTTGTTAGCAAGTAGCTATTGGTTTAAAATGCCAGATTACCCTTGTAGTTGACAATGAGATAAGATAGTCATAGAGCAGAGCTAGTTTTCATTTTCATTTCCTCATTTTATTGGGCTTGAAACAGTAAGAGTGGGCTGCAGTGATTAGTACAAACAGGAGAGCCACACTTAAAAGCTGTCAGGGTTTTTGTGTATCTGGTTAAGTTCCCCGGGCTAAGAAACAAGTCTATCCTTGCATGTTTACAATGCCTGCTAAGCATAACTGACAAGGATTTCCAGACCCAACTCTAAGGGCAGAGCTCTCATCCAAGTCCTGGACAATTTACGTCAGGTTTTTGTAATCCTCTCTGCTTTGCTCTAACAGCCATAAAAAGGGTCCCCCTTAAGATAATCAAAATGCTGCTGCTAACCTTTTCTTTCCTCCTGATGGCTATATGCTACCTTTGGTGTAAGCCCTTCCCCTTTCTCGTCATATGCAGCACAAATTTCTTGGCCTTATCTTCAAAGCCCATCACAGTTTTGCCCCACCTTACCTTTCCTGCTAAGTCCCAAATAGAGGTTAACTCCCACCTCACTTCACAACACACCTCTTTGTGCTCTGTCCCACTCACAAGCCCTCACCAGCAAAGTTTCTCATCAAATGCACCTCCTGACACATAACCTTCCCCCTCCCAGGCCCGCAGCCCAATGAACAAAGCAGGATTGAGTTTTATTAAAGAGCCCTGTCTACCAGTTTCATGGCTCCTCCAAAACTGAGCAACCATGCCCTAGATCCTGCTCTGGGATGCTGCTCATGTGCTGCAGCTTTGCTCCTTGCAGCAGCAGACTTGCATTGCTTGAAATGCCTGTGCAGCTGCAGCCTTGCATTGAGTAGGTAACAGGATCTCCAGCACTGTGGGCAATATCAGGTCAGCTTTATTACGGTGCAGTGAGGTCTGGGGATTTAGAGACTAGTGTGCAGGAGAATTTATTCTCTTACTTTTCTATCATTTAGGTCAGAGTGTAACCTCGGTTATCCAGGGAGATTTCCCAACATGTACATTTATTATTGTTTGGCATCAGGCTCGGCTGTCTGATCCTCAGCTGTCAGAGATCCCCCATCAGTGTAATTTTTTCCATTGTTGGGCAGTGCAGTTGACTGGCACACAACGTGCAGCTTGTAAAATACAAGCACATTGCTTCACACTGTTCATGTGCTCCTGAGCAAACTCCCAGCAAGATACCACATACAGTGTTTGCAGAAAATTGTTGACACTTCCCCTAAATGTTCTGGCTGCTAGTGTGGGCTTGCATATCTATCCACCTAATACTCAGGTTTGACAGCAATGTGAATTCAACATGTCAGGGAAGGTGGTACTTAAAGATACTGGCACGAGCAAGGCAGGTGGAGTCTAGAAGCTTTTCCATTGCCAACAATAGCTGCCCTTTTTACACAGTCTCCACCTTTTTTCCCCTTTTTTCCTTTTTATCCTTTTGTGTGTGTGTGTGTGTGTGTGTGTGTGGTGTGTGTGCATACACTGAAGATTTGGTTCATTGCAAATGCTTCCAAGAAAGTAATACTTCTGTCTACAATCCAATTGACTTGTATAGGAGTTGGCCGTTGGTGTTTCAAACGTGATTACATCAAATTCACATGAGTATCCAGGCAGCCACTTCAGTGGGGTATCCAAAGCCTCATTATGGAAATATCTTTCTGGCTACATCCTTCAGTCAAACAGAAGCAGGGTGCCAATGCTGGATGGAGAGCCTCCACCCTAGCTTGCATTGTTCAATATTAAAACTGAGATGAAATTTATAAACACAAATTGCACTCATGTATTTTATGTAACTTTTCATTATATCCAAAATAATTGCACTTTTGGGTTTCCTATGCATGCCATTCACACATGATCGACACCTTAGCTGGCCAAAGTAAGAACTACATCTGGCCCTAAAGCTATGTGAAAAATAGGTATTCTTTATGAACTCCTGTATATGAGTAAATAGAAGCCAAATGATCTATTAATTCACTTCCTGATCACATTTGTTATGTATTCATGGGAAGGACACACACAGGTTCAGTGATTTAGAAAAGGAAAAACTTACAATGCTGTCTACAGTTATTAATTCTCCCAAATCATGATTCATCTTGTCAGAGGACTTCATGAGGGCACCTGGCCTCGCCATGGCTTTTCTTCTCTATTTTTGTTTGCTTCCTTTGTTTTTTTTTCCCTGTCAACAGGTATTTGCCCTGAATCTATTTGGATTATAAATGCCCAGTGAACTAAAACCTGAAACGGAAAGTTGATGCTACAAGATACCACCAAAATGAATCTCACCAAACGTAAACATGACATATGTCTAGTCCCAAAGTGAAAAAATTTAATTGTGCATTTCAATCACTGGCACAATTGAAACACAGCATTTCTGCCTCACCCTCACAATTTTCCTGCCAAACCCCAAAGATTTCCACTCTATTTTTAATGTTTTTAACACCAATACTCCTCAATTGCATGGATGATTATTCATGTTCTCCCAGCATTCAAAGGGGACAGATGTATACTTGGAGCTGTAGTCTCACAAAAGGTACCTGAAACAAAGGACCAGTCATAAAGCTGCATCCTGCTGGCCATGTTTGTCAAGCTGAACAGCTTGATGCATCTTGATTTCTGCACTTCTATATGCCTGCATAACACCTGGAGGCTGATTTTGCCCGTACTAGGAGTCACAACTGAGCCTTTAAGCTCCACAGTGAGGTATCCTGATTTGTGAGCTGCCCAGGAGCACATCCATGCTTTTAGGCTGGGACAGTGAGCCTAAAGGTCTGTATATGTGTAGGTACTTGCATCTTCCTCACACACATGCACATGGTGTGTGAGGAAGATTCAAGTACCTAAACACTCCTAAAGTTGCCTTATTCTTTCGCTACAAAATGAATCTGGTTTTGCATAGAAGATGGGACCTTTTAAACACTGGGTAGTGCAGTGGCAGACAAATCATACCAAATAGCACAATACTTTCCATTATACACTAATCACCACATTTAAAATTGTTATCATCAGATTATGTGCATGCATGATTCACAGCCCACTCCCTGTCTCCAAAGAATCGTTTTTTAAGCAGGCTGCCACGCGCCTACTGCACCTGATTGTTTCATCGGCACATTCCAGCTAACAAAGGCAGACGAGCCGGGGCAGAGCCCAGGACACTGATACACTTGTTCTATCCCCACAGGTGTAGCAGCCTTCTGTTTTGAAAGCTTCTGGGTGTAGGCGTTAGGGCTGCATTCTTTCTTTAATTTTTACTCGCTCCTTTTGGAGTCAGATGGAATGGCAGCCAAGCGAGGAGTGCACAGAAGGAGCAAAAAGCCATGTTTGAAAAGCCCTGCTAGGACATGGACCGTTACGGCAGGTCCTGAGCCCTTGCTCCCAAACAGAGAAAATGCAGCAGGGAGAAAGGGATGACACAAGGGTTTTCAGCATTTAAAGCTCCTTCCTATCCTCATGTATTTTTGCTCAATGTTTTTGGCAGAAAGCATATATTTTCTATAACAACAAAAGGCAGTTTCACATGAATTCATATTTTATGTAAAATTACTGATACAAGGCACTATTTACACTGCACTATAGGTGCACATTTCATATCTTTTATGTGCAATTACTAGAACCAACTATTATTTATATGGTACTACTCTTTTATTGTCAAACAAGCAGAGGGGAGGCCACATTCTCCTCCCAGTTTACACCATCTGGGGCCAGAACAGACCATTGCACGCATCCAGTCTGACCCCTTGCACTCTCACACACTAATTTCCTCAGCTGTGCAGTTACAACTCACAAGTCCCACTACCAAAAAGCCAACAGTTTTCTAGATTAAAGCTTGGGCAAAGTGTTGAATTGTCAGCACAAAATCTGAAGTCACTTATGTGGTTTGAAGACAGTTGTGTCAGAGGTAACACGTTACCTTCTGAAAGGAGGGGACAGGTCACTCAACACCTCACACAGCCACTGCCACACCTGCTGAGCTGGCCTGGCCCACAAGATTTCTTATAATGAATCTAGTGACAAACACCTGTTCGCCAGGATTTTTATGGAGCTTTACCATTTTCATGTGGATTAAGGCACTCTGTCTGCATTGCATTGGAGATCTTAGCCAGCCAATTAAGAAATTAATTTAATTCCCAAGGCCTACAGAACTTCTGTGTGCAAACTGGCATTTGTATGAAAATTGAATATGGACAGGAACAATTTTCATGGTCCATAAAAGGAAGAGTAAGATATTTTTGAATCTGACATTCATAACTCCTGCTCATGTTTAAATCCCCACAGACAGAGCTAAGAAATTACCTTTTTCTTTATTTGAGAAAGTATTCAGGAGGGTGGATTTTTTGAAGCTCCACCTGTTTTTAAAGCCAGCTTCAGATAAACTCAGAATTCTGCATTTTTTTTTTAAAAGCTCGCAAATATCTTATTTCTTCTTCTTTTTCTTTTTTTTTTTTCTACCAATCCAGAGTTCTGTTATCTTATACTTATTTTGATAAGCTACCTTCAGCTTTTCTGTCTGCACATGCAAGGCAACAAATCCAGCCCCATTTCCAATGCAAGTTTAGACAACGTGGTTAAATTAACAGCTTGAACATTAGAAAAGAGATTAGGATAATTAATGCCAAGATGATAGAACTAGGAATGTTTTGTACTGTAGGTAGGGCCACTATTTGGGAGGCCAAAAGAGGAGTTTTACCACCAGCTTGCAACAGGTTCTAACAGTGGAACTTGAAAACTGGAATCACATTCCCCTGAAATGTTAGTCATATTTTCAAAAACGTGCTGCAATCTGGTATTCCAAACTCAAGTGCAAGCACCCAAAATATGCCCTATTTTCCCCATTTTAACAAGAAGATTCCCTATATGGCCACATATTTCTAGAAAATTAAACATTTCTTTGGATTACTTTATGTGCTTGAGTTCAGAGTCAGCCAAAGAAATACAGGTTTGACACCTTAAAGAACAGAATAGCTGCTATCTATCTAAAGCCCAGAAATTAATTCAGGGGGAGGTTTTTTGGAATTAAGAAACATTTGATTTCCTTGCTCCGGGGCCTGTTCAATGCTTTCCCTTAAGACACTGAGATCATGAAATAATTAAGAGCATATTTCTTGACCTGGAATCATTATTTACTGTCAAACTGCCAGGTTCTTTGCACAAATTCACTACATAAAATTACACTGGGAATTAATGACACTGGTTATACAGACCCAGTCAAATCTCAGGAAAAGAGTTTCAAAGCCAAGGGGAAAGGGAGATGTTTGATTCATGTCTAAACCATTTACAACGTGCTAAACCCCAGTGATATAAGATGGACAAGAATTTGAACATTTTAAGAGATACTTTTGCAAGGAACAAATAAAAGCTTTGAAAAGTCCATTCTCAGAGTTCTCTGTCTTTCCTGGAGCATTTAGCTGTACAGGCTTCTTCCTAAAATCCAATGAAATCACAATTCACAGTCTCAAAATAGTGTTTGATTTGTAGAGAGGCGCACTGACATTTATCCACAAGATCCTTACAGCGTTCTAGATACTTCAGAATCCCATGGGAAACGACAAATTTTTCCAGAGAGACGCTTTAATTCTTCCAAAAAGTGAGTATATTATTAGAATTTTTTTGATTAAAACAGTGATTTTGTTCATCTTCTGTTTTATTGTACAGTTTGCAACAATCTTTGACAGATGCAAAAAAAATGGATTTTAGAAAGATGTGAAACAGAGAAGCAAGAATGTAGCAAGGTAGACACGTGGTTAAACCGGTAAGTAGAAATGGCCTGATTTTGGTAATTGTTGAGAACTCAAGGTCCTGTTAGTTCCCATTCACATCACTGGAGATTTGATATGCTAAAAACATTTGATTTACATTTTCATAGCTGTCTTACCTTGGCATCAGAAGACAGGTTATCAAAACCTTCTGTTGTATTGCCCAACCTGAGAGGACATAAAAAGACTCGTGTTCAGAGGACACAGGCTTAACACTCCCCCAAACCACAGCTCTCTTAATGTCCAGGGTTACAGCTGCTCACTCTAAACAGGGATACCCAGAAGCATTCATTTCATTTGAAACCCAGACTTTCAGTTCCCTAGTCTCTGCACCCAAGTGTGTGCATAGAGCAGAAAACAAGTCAGTGACTGAAAAATCTGCTCCCTGAATCACCAGACCTGAGGCCACCAGAAACATATTCAGAGTTTTTCTCCCATCTCTTCTCAGGAGAAAGTGCTGGCAAATCAGTTCATCAGGGCCATTACATCCCAAAGCAACATTAGATTCATTTGATCTGCAAACTGCTCTGTCCTCAGCAATTTGTGGCTTTCTGTGTACCTTTACACCTCCAGCTTGAATCCATCCAAAAAAATATTCCTCCCCCAAAACACACATCCTTTTGTTTACTTTTACCTACCCTCCTGCCTGTTGAGCTGTACACTGCTCTATTATGTGGTCTCTGTGTTTCCCAGGCAGATTTTCCTCATCTGAGGAATCTCTCAAGTGAAGGTTATTTGAATAAATGAGGATGTTATAGCCCACCCACTCTAAGCCCCCTATCTGTCTTCTGAGATCTGGCCCTTACAAAGAGCCAAGAGTCTGTCTTTGGACTACAGAAGTCTAGAGGGATTCCTTTATTAGCATGAATAGATGTAGAGGCTTTCAAAGTAATAATTTAGATATACAGTCAAATAAAACCTAGATATCTTAGAAAAACAGACTTTAGAAGACTTCTTTTCTTGCCACAGAACATGAGCTAACCGCAGAACTAATTTTTATGATTTCTGTGAATCTGAAACATAGTTCTGGGAATTCCCAGAGTTCTTAAGTCCAACCATACCAAATTATAACATTTTCATTTGTGTGCATACACAGACAAGCTGTCTTGGGCCTTGTAGATTTGTCTGCCCAAACAGGTACTTCCCTGAGATGCCCTAATGGTCACAGCCTGATATTTCACTGGACAGTAATTTTGATTTCTCTATCAAACTCACTAATATAACTGTAGCAAAGCTTATACTTGCAGATGTTAGGGTTGCTGCTGAAAGAAACATTGACAGGGGAAGGTTTTACATATTGATATAGTGAACAGCTACAAGCAGGATCATGCCAAGTGATGCTTGGAGGCGGGGGCTGAGAGATGGAGGGGGTCTTTTTGTACTGAAGGCATTGCTGAATATCAAATGGCAGGTATCAGAGTGACAGCTTTTGTTTTCATAGCCTATTGAAAAGTTAACGAAGTAAAAAAGATATAATCATTCAGGTAAAGCAGGATACGAAGCAGGCCAGGGCTTGCACTAAAAATGCATAAAGTTATTTCACTAAAAGACAGAGGCACTTGCCCATGGCAGGTGCAAAACTCAGGCATTGCTCTGATCGCCTCAAGAAAGGAAAAAACCTGCAGAAAATGTTGGGACATGTTCTAAGCCTCCTCAACAGCCGTTCTTTTTTTTTTCTTCTTTTTTTTTTTTTCTTGTTGAATACTTATTGTCTGCCAGCAAAGGCTGTGGTTTTCAGGACTCCAAGCAATTGGGGAGGGAGAGCACACACAAAAATCTTAGGTGGTTTAGAGAAGTCTCTGAATCAGGAGATTTCATGACGAGGATGATATGGCAGAACTTTAAAGTATGTGTCTGCTGTAAACCAGAGAAAAGACAGTATTTGAGGCTGACTCACATCTGTCTGACTCTGCTCATGGGTTGAAGGAAAAATGTCAACCTCACTTCAGCTGCCACTTGAAAACTCTGAGTGTTTGGTTTCCTTGGTTTCCCGTTGATGTTAGAGGTCCAAGTCCTTCTGCTTTTGGGATAGATGTGCCCTATTGTTCTCAGTGTGCATCCATATTGCCACCTCACAGCACAAGGTTTGCTCCGGGGTCCCTCTCACCTTCTGGTGGTCAGAAAGGCCCCCTGCCCCGGGAAGGCACAGCCAGACCCTGCCTGTGGCACAGCTGTGACCCGGGAGCACCTGCAGCAGGGGCCCTGCCAGTGGCTCTGCTCTGCACAGCTCCTGTGCGAGCAAAGGGCTCCTTGTGTCCCACAGGACACTGTCACCCCCCTGGCATGATAAAGAAAGGGCCCAGAGTTTGGGGCTGTGTGTCGCCATGCTGCTCACCCACCCTGCAGCAGCCGAGCCCAGCTCTCAATGCAGGCTCAGCAGAGACCACAGCCACGCCACAAGGGCATTCTGTGCTCAGATCCATGACTATAAAGCAAGGGCAAAAGGACACACTGGAAGCAGTGGAAGCTTTTGCAAAGCAAAATCCTTAAGATTTGATGAATCATCAAGTGAAGAACCTCTCAAAGCTGCCAGAAAACACAGAAACAGACAAAGGAACTCTTTTGATATCAGAATAGTCAAGAGATGCCAGTTTGTTCAGCCAAACCCATCACTCTGTGATAGCACATGGATATCTGTTTTCCTAGCTGCCTGCTTTTGAAATGGTTAGACTCCCACTGAAAACATGAGGTGGTGTGGATGGAGTTTAAAGAAAATTACTAATTTGGACAGGAAATTGAAGGTACTTAAAAACAAGATCAACTCCTTACTATCATTGAGAGGTGGGGGGGAAATGGAAGAAGCCAAATTTATGCTATACCTTATTGCTCAAGCTCGGCACTACCTGGAAGACTCAGAAGCAGGCACTGACCTGCATGCATTTTTCCAGTCCCAGCCCTTGGTGATATGAGTAAGAGACAGGAAAACAGAGGAAGCTTTGAAAACACAGGCTCAAAGGACAGAAGTGCACTAGTGAATTGTTTTCATCAGCAGCTGCCGCACACCAGGAACTGTACAATCCAGCACAATTCCTTGCAAAACCAATGGCAGAGGCACTTAAGCCAGAAAGCAAAATCCCTTCTGGATGAAGTTTTATTTGTTTGTTTGTGTGACTGATCCCCACGCAAGCAAACACACACCTGTCTCTCTCCCTTCCTCCTTCATGTGCAGTCAGGAGCTGTGTGTGTAGGAGAGCCCTTCAGCAACCCAGCTCCTCCTGTCCCAGAAGCTCCTTGTTCTCCCTGGCAGTCACTGAAGGAAATGGATCACTGAGCACTTCTCCAGGGAGAGGAATGTGGTGCCTACAGGTAGATGGTGGGCAGGGGAGAGGCAGGGTTATTGCAGTGGTTTCCTGCTAGCCTGTCACTCAGCAGCCTTCCAGGCACACTCCTCTCCTTTCCTCACAAGGCAGGCCACAGCACACTGGCTCTCTCCACATCAAACCCAAATTCTTCTTGACTTTTACCTCCCTGCCATCCTTTTGCCCTCCTTTCCCATTCCCTGTTCCTCTCCACTCTGGGTGTGTATTTTGAAATGTCTTACTGATCAGTCTCCCTCTGTGGGACAGATAAACCATAGGGCCATAGGAGACAGAGATCAAAAATACCACTTTTATTTCTGAAAAGCTCTAGATCCTGCAAGCTTGTAGCTACTAGATGGCTAGAAAGCAATTGTGGTAGCTCCTTGGACCCAGGCTGTCTGTCACAATCCAAGGGATGTAGGTGAGAACTGTGTTTCAGTGTAGCACAAGGAGCAGCCTGTAGCTAGGAAGAGATTGGGCAAGTAAAATGGGAATTCAGGCATACAGCCCACTGTCATGCATATTCAAGGTAATGGCATCACTGCATTGATGTAAATCTACTCCATGTAAGACTCAGTGCTCTTAAAGGCATTTAAATAAAGCTTTCAATCTGTGTGGGGTTTCAAACTCCAACACTTTCAGATTCAAATTTAAACAGAGTCACAAACCTTGCAGAGTCGCAACTTAATTTGGCCAATGTAAATGGAATAAACATTTGAAACAAGAAGATGTCTAATAAATTGTGTCTGTGACTATGTTCACAGAGGTTGATCAGCAGTGTGAGAAAAAGCAATAATAAACTACCAAAAAAGATATCGAATAAAAATCAACATGGACGAATACTAGTCAAAATGACAGAAAAATTTAAAAATTATGGAAATAAACTGGCTGAGAACAGGACATCAGTAAAAACACTGCTGGCAGAGGAGAGAAAAATGTGTCCATAATTCTAAAAGTCTCCTATCACCTTTGTACAGAACTCTCTACAGAGTTTACGTTATAAGCATAAATAAGATGAGATGTCAGTGAGGCCTGCTCCAAGTAAGGAAGATGTGAACCTTTGCTGATAGCAGGGGATTTTTACAGCAAGAAGAAGGATAGTTTGGCAGAGGAGACATGAGAAAATACTGGGCTCAGAATCACAGTGTGATCCAAGACCTTCTCAGAGCAGGATCTCTGTCCAGATTCCCAGTCTGCCTGTCCACGCTCAGTCACTTGAGCCAAAGATTATTTTCTGTCAGTAAGCTCAGTCTTCTTCCAGGGAATAGGAAATTCATCCAGCATGGATGAATTCGCTGATATATGAAAGGAACAGCTCCAGAGAAAATAATTTTAATTACTCTGTAGAAGAGGCAGCACAGGCAAACAGTAGAAAGTAAAAAACTCAAGGGAAAAGGAAAAGCTGATCCAAAAGAATAAGCCCAAAAGAGAAGTGTGTATCTGATGTGTCATCAGTGTACTTTGCAATTCTCTGAAATGGAGGGATGTGTCATGTTAACGTGTTGTTGCCTTCCTCTGGGATAAAGGCCACACCACATGTCAGGAATCTCCGTCCCCTAGCAAAGGACTGATACCTGCACAGACCACACATTCCACCTGATTGTAGCTAAAAACAGAGTATCTGATTGCATATTTTAGAGAAACAGCGATTTTAGAGTCTTCTTTTAAAGATGGCAGCCACTTGTTGACTACTATAAGCTGAGGAGGAAATCCCACCAGAAAAAAAAAAAAAAAAAGGAAAAATATAGACAGCCATCAGATCACTCAGATCCCAGGCCAGTAGGAAGTAGCAGGTATTCTGAGCTGTATTTAAAAGGAAAAATAGACCTTCTCAGGCCATTGTTCAAAATCAACTTGATAGGACTGAATTTTCCTATGAAGAGCTGCTCTGACAAGCTTTTTATGACTGAAAGGAGCAGGTTACTCCAGAAATTTCCCCTACTTAATGCTCAACTCTGAGGAGAGGTTTTTGCAAGAAGCCTCCTCTACTGTGCTGAGTAAGCAACCTTAGCACTGGTTCAGCCTTGAAGCCACACTTTAACTGAAGGCCAAACCATTCTGTCATCTAGAGAGTGCTCCCCTGATTTTCTTACCTATGACTGCTATATTGCAGGGGTGAAATGCCACCAACCAGACTAAAAAAAAATATTAACAATTGTTTTGTAATTATTTTGGCAGCACATTCACTGCAATTACAAGGAAATTGCATTTAAGCATTTATGGGCATAATTTTCTGTTAAATTAATGCAATTGTTTTGCAACTGTTAATCTTCAGCACAAATATTTAATACCAAGGCAGAACAAATTTTTACAGAGCTTTTGGAGCTGATTTGTTGCGTGTATCATAATGAGATCGGGCTGTTATAAAATGAAGGAATTCTTTATTAAATAGTCAGCCTTGCTGATCTTAATTGCAAGCTGCATCTCTACACGGCACCTGTACATTCTGATGTGTTGTCATAACCCTCAGAGCTATGTAAACAAGCAAGTCCTGTCGTGTTGCTGGCTGACTCCTGCAATCACAGAGACAAAGTGATCTCCAAGGAGTCAGGTATACCTACATGCATTTAGAACAAAAAAAAATAAAAGAGAAGAAAGAAAGTAAAGAAGGAAGGAGCAGTAGTTCAGGATAAGGACATTTTTTTAAAAAAATATCTTTTTAATGGGGAAGAAGGTGGATCATTAAAAATCTCAAAAGGAATACATGATCTCAGAAACTCAGGGGAATACAAGCGCATCTGGACAGCTGAATTCCTGATTCCAAACTGAGTTTCCACAGGTGCCAGGGGATTCTGGTCTCCACAGAGGTAAAACTAGCACCTCTAGGAAAAAGCCCACTTCAGCATTGAAGATTTTAATCCTGGTTTGAAACTGGGGCTCTTCTATTTTCTCGAGGCAAATTTTGAAACATGCCACACTTAGCAACAGTTCCTCTGGCTCATCCACAGGTTTTTAGAAAAAAGATTTATAAGTCAGTGCTGTGCTAGTAGGAGTATGAGCAGACAGATTCCTAGCTGGCATAAATCAGCATCGTTCCACCACGGTAGATTGTGCAACATTGATTTACACCAGCTATGAAATTAGCCCACAGTGCTCTGCCATGAAAAAAATATAACTCCCAGCAGCAGCAAGGAGGTGAAAACCTTCAAGCTAGCCTGATATTTATCTGTCTGGACCAGACAGATTTTGATCACTGTCACACTGCCCTTTCATTTATCCATCTAGGGGTCCCTGGCTCCAGAGGCGAAATTTTCAGAGGAGACTAATATTAGAGTGAACTGCTTACACAGTGGGACCAATGTGAAGCTGAAGCTAAGTAGTTTACAAAATCTTGGCAGAGTCTACTCATTCCCAAGTTACAATATGCACCAGGCAGCTTCTGACAGAAAATGATACACCCAGAGAAAAAGTGTGCTCCCAGGGAAAAGATGGAATTTCAGGTAAGAGATTGAGTCTGGTGGTGTGTCTGTAAGGGGATGACTAAACAAAAAGCAAATCAAGACATTTTGTATGGTCATCTCTGGCAGAGTTTCAGTTGGACAATTCATGGTCTATGGCTTCAAACCACACACATCTGACAAGTGAGTAACTTCTTCACAGGTAACATCTCTGTGACGTTGTCTCAGTCCCTTGTGATATTTGCTTTGAGCTTCAGACATACAGAAAACTTCAGGAAATAAATACCCTGTATTTTACTGTACCTTTATCTGCAGCACTTAATAATCTAAAAGAGCCCCCTGGCAGAACTAAAATATTGAGGCAAGCATCAAAGTTATGACTCTTTTGGCTCTAATGTATGCACTGTGGTGTGTGCTTCCATTTGATCAAACCATCTGCAGCAACCAGGAGAAAGAACTTGCTTGTAAGTTCAGACTTTGCTTTGAAATAGCCAAAGATTTGCCAGAAAGCAGTCTCTGGAATTGGCAGTGTTCTTAAACACTTTGAGAGCCACTGACAGATAAAAACGGTAGTTAGTCAAGCCTTGCAATATCTGTCCACAGTCCATTTTCCTGTGCTGCACCACGTGATCAGACAGGAGTTGCTGCACATTGTTTTCTTATTGATGTAGATCAGAAATTATGCCTTCATCACTCTCATCTCAGACTTTTTCAATACCTTTTTCCTTGGGTAAAAATTCATTAGCAAATGCACAAAAACTAGTGTTAGCAGACACTGCCTTGCCCCCCCCCCCCCCCCCCTCAGATTTTCACCTTTCTTCAGCTTTTGTTTTCACCCAAAAGGCAAAGCAAATACAAACCAACAGCTTGCTGCCTGGAGACACAGGCGAGGAAAGGTGCTCTGGCCACATTTCCAAGCCCGTGCCTCCCTGGGAGCCCAGCCTGAGCGCTGCCGCCCAGCTGCGCACACCTGCAAGGTGCTGCCTGTGCCTGCAGCTCGGGGAGGTGCACATGTTAATGTGAGTGCCCCCCTGTGGTACCGTGCCGGCAGCTGAACCTCGGCAAGGAAAAGCCACTTGTTACCCTGCAATAACCTGTTCTCGCAGAAAGCATCAGGTTTCACGGCAGGTTGGCTCCCCTGTGCTGTAGGAGCATAGCAATTAGAATAAGCTGTTGGAGTCACCCCTGCTAAAGCCATTCTGGAAATGCTCCTAGGAGCATGGGAACAAAGTGGCGGAGCTCTTCACAGTGTTGAAACGGTATTGAACAATGTCATTAAGGGCTGGGTTCAGCCGCAGTTGTGAGTTATTATGGTTTGTTTATTGTTAGCATTGCCTGGCCAGGCCTTTGAGGCAGAGGAGCTTAGTGTGTGAATGGCAGCATTTGACTGAGAGTCACCACCACCAATCACTTTTGATCCCAACAAAGCTGTGCTCTTCAAAGCTGGATGACAGGGAAAGAGGGCCTAAATGTGAAAACAGCTTCTAGGCAAGGGAGGCATCAAGATTCCTCAATCAGCTCTAATACCCTGAGTTAAGCTGGAGCAGTCTTGTAGTAGCTGCTGCTCTAACTGCATGTAATGGCAGCAGAACCAAGCTGGAGTGAAGCAGCTCCAGGAGGGCTTGGCAAATGCTGCAACACCTCTTCCCTTTCCCCAGAGTGGTGGGGAGCCACCACATGGCCTTCCCCAGGGGAAGGCTGCGTTAGCCCTGGGCAAAACTCCACCAGAGTGCTTGCCCTGGGGCTGACTGGAGCAGAAAGGGAGGAAACTTGAACCCTTGCAAGACCTGTGACTTTTTGCCCTTATTTCTGTCACCTGCTATAGAAAACAATATTCTCAGTCCCTTCTTTGAGAGAAGGATAACTGCTCAAGTTTGGATCAACAATCTCCCTTCCTAATCTTTCCACCCACTTGTGTTGAGGGTGATTCTGGGTTCTGGTTCACACCTTGGGAAGCTGCAAAGGACCAAAGCTGTAAAGTCCTCTCCTTTTCCTGGGACCTCTTGGTGACAATGTTCCTAATGTCACTTGTTCAACTGCTAACTTTTTCTTTGCTACCAGCAGTGCTTTAATCCATGTCTCCAATCAGGAAATCCAACAAATATGTCAAATGTTCTCAGTTAAGTGTATAATAACTCTATTTTCTCTTTCTTTGACAATAATTGGGAGGGAGGGGGGGAAGGCTTGGTTCTACATGTTGTGAAATGCAGAAAAGAATTGGGGAGATTTTAGCCTACACTGATAGAAAATTTAACTTTTGTTCTTGATCTCAATTGTTCTCTGAGAATTATGTCTGAGACCTTGAGCTTTCACTACTCTTAATGACAGTCTTTGTGAAAAGCACTCCACCTTTTCCATATCTTCCTTTGGATATTGTGTCAAACTCAGAACCCAGGTTTGAAAATGTTGCCCATACCTATTTACTCATCCTTGTAATTAGATAACAGTGATGGGAGGAGTTCATCTGTGTTTTACAGCATTCAAGTAAGGGCATGTCCACTACCTTAGTCTGGAAATTACTCAGCCTAAAAGCCTTGTTTTTCAAATGTTTTTCTTAAAAATCTGGTGACTTTAAAAACTTGCTCTCTATTCAATTCAAAAGTCATTTCATTCTCTCTTCTTAGCCTTTTTGAGAAGCATCTCAGCATTTGTAGGAAATATTTGACCAATAAGTCTGGATAATGAACTCCAAAGAACAAGCTTCCAGACATTGCCTTGCCAAAGAATCTCAAGTATTATTTGTGGATGTTCCTTTTATTGTCTCTTGTGTCAGATATCACTCTACCTCTTCCTAGAATTTTAACTTTTCTGATCCTGGAAAGGCCTGTAAAAGGGAAGCTCAGTTACTGTCCCTTTTGGTGCATATACTAGGATGTGGAGATCCCCTCAGGAACTGAATGCAACTACTTCATTATTGGCTTCATTGCTAGAAAGCTCCCAGATGGCAAGCATTGTATTTTCAGTCACTGCTAGACTAACATGACTTTTAACAGGTGACCTAGAAGGGTCATCATCAATCCACTGAGTCATCCCATCCCCATAAATACAGTTTCACTTAACAAAATGGCATTTGCAGAGTAGTTAATCCAGTTTATACTTTAATCCCGTTTTGGTATTTAAAAGGGAAAAATACTATCCTGCTAAGAATTTCAGGACAAATGAGGAGAGGAGAGGAGAGGAGAGGAGAGGAGAGGAGAGGAGAGGAGAGGAGAGGAGAGGAGAGGAGAGGAGAGGAGAGGAGAGGAGAGGAGAGGAGAGGAGAGGAGAGGAGAGGAGAGGAGAGGAGAGGAGAGGAGAGGAGAGGAGAGGTCCCCAGGATGACAGAAATTCTTAACTGTTTTTACATCATTTTTTCTTAAAGATATTAAAATTATAGTGTCAGATCATTCCACAGTTTAATGTCTTTAGCCAAAATCTGTCTTATATAACAAAGAAAAATCACAAACAAGATTTTTTTTTGTAAAAACAAATATGGACTGATCTCTTTTAGGGCACTATACCTATGTATTTCTGGAGCTGCCGGGAAAACATCTGGACTATCTTTCTGCCTTGCCAACAGTGATTTGAAAAAACATAGAGAAGAGGGACACGCTCAAACACTGGGTCCAGAATTAGGAGGTTTTGGAGGGGTAGGAGAAAGTGTAATTTTTCAATAAAATGTACAAGAGAGGAAGAAGAAAATAAATCTTGAAGGATTCTGAGCATGATCCACATAATAGTACGAAAATGCAAAACCAGTTTGCAGCATAAGCAAACACAAAAATATGTGGTCTGTTTTCATGAGCAGGTGAAAATGCAAATAATATTTTACAGTGTATAAGGTAGAAAGCATAGTAGCCAAGGTTATCTCTGTGAAATATCTATCCACTATACTAAGTCCACTATATAGACCTGTTTTCTTGCATAATGGTAAGAAGCGTCCCCCAAAACAATTATGTGCTTCCCAGGAAAAGAAAGGTCATTCTTCAACACCATCCAGCTTTTTTTTCAATTCTGCATCAGAAGTGTCTGTGATGTTTTGTCTGCCACTATGCTACCTGCACGTCTGTAACAAAACCTGCCTTGCCCTTAATCAGAGAAGGTTTAAAATATTCTTGACCAAATCTGACTGTATAAAACAGCAAAAGAGAACTACTAAATGCCAGCCACCATGCCTTCCCTTGTATGCTGTAGGGAAGTATTGTCATAACATCTTAGGAACGTTGGATGGAGGGAAAATCTCTGGATGTTGTCCACACCAGCCAGAGGCTGTGGCCAGCACTGTGTCAGGTCAGCTGGCATTTTTCTAGATGAGTCTTTAAAATTGCTACAGGTGGCAATTTTACTACCACTTCAGATATGATGGTCCAGAGCCACTCTACCTGCTGATGAATAAACTTTCCAAAGTTTTTGGTCTAAACCTCCCTGGTTAAAACTTGCGATTATCTCCCTTAGAAAGACTATTTGCTTAGGTAGCTAGTCTAGTAACTAGTAAGTAGCTGTCTGAAAAGAGTTTGGATCTTTTGATATCTCAATCATTTTCTTTTCAGTAATTGCAAGCCACATTTGATAAGCTCATTTTCTTCTCGATCAAACGAAAAAACAAGGCCATGTCTTCCTTATCAGGCCATGGGCTCCACACTCTATGTATGTTTGTGGCCTGCCACTGCACCTTACTCAGTGTCTCGGTATCTCTCTCTAACTGAAGAAACCAAATCTGGCACAGTATTTCAGGTGAAGCCTCACCAATGCCAAGCAGAGATAGCTTCACCAATCTGTTGTCCAAGCTCATCCCAGTGGCATGTGGTTTCCCCTACTGCAAGCACTCTGCTGGCTTGAAGGCACTTTGGCTGTTTCCCAGCCGCTCAGTTCCCATCTGCACTGATGCAGAGGGTTACCACACTCCAGATGCACAACTTTACAGCTCATGTTGCCCAGATCTAAAGTTTCTCTTGGCCCTTGCAGCTCTGCTACACCGTGTGTCAATGACTTCTCCTGATGCACCACCCTCCACGGATCTCCAGAGGGTGCATTTAGTCAAATCAGGCAGGTCACTGGTGGAGATATTAAATTAGTAGTCCTAGTATCAGCCCTTTAGGTACTGTGATAGTTGCTGGCCACCAAGCTGTCCTCAGGACATCAATTACCATGCTTGGAGCCTGCCAATCCTGCTAATTTTCAGCTCTTGTAATAATTCATCCATTCCATATTGACCGAAACTACTATTTCAAATGCTGTGGAGGTGGTCTCAGAAGCCTTTTCACATACATTCTGTTCCCTTTTCTTTCATCCATAGTCATTTCATCATAGAATACAATCAGGTTGGTAAAGCATAATATCCTTACTATTTCCATGTCTGCTGCTTCTCTTTCTTTTCTTGTTTCTCATGTGTCTGGAAATGGAGTCTGGGAGGTTGTACTCCGTGGTTTATCCAGACACTGAAGCAGAACTAACTGGCTGTTCCCCAGATCATCCTCTTGCCCTTTTAAAGCTGAATTTACCATTTCTCTTTACTCAGCTATTGGGAACCTTCCTCAGTCAGCAGGATTTTTCACTGAGGACAGGCAGTAATCTTGCTATTCTGTTGGCACCCGCAACACCTTCCAGTGCATCCAACCAGCTTCTCCCTAAGGTTTTGTTCCCCTGCTGTTGACTGCCTCTCCCACTCCAGTTTATGCTGGTATGCACAGAGGTCTGGGTGAGGGCACTTCCTGTGAAGGATGAGACAACAAACTTATTGAGGACTTCAGCATATCCCATATCATGAAGTATGGGAACCCCAACAACTTTTTATTTGGCATGGTGTTGCCTCTCAGCCCACGTATCAATCCTTGTGTAGTTGCTCAGTCCTTTACACCTGGAGATGAAAATTATCACAGAGGTGGTCTTTCAGCCCTGCATACAGCTTAGAATGTAACAGCCAGTAGCCACTGTCTACAGAATCCCCAAAATTAGGCAACACATGTCAGGTGGAACTGGAGGGATCACACGATTGTCCCATTCTGCACATTACTGAATGTACAGGTCTATTCAAAGGGAAATTTACAAAAGAATAAAGGAAATTAGGCTGCCACTTTCCCCTTTGAAAATCAGTGGGTATTGCCATTTTCAGCTACTAATGTAGGTGTTTAATTTAGAAAATTAGCTTCCTGTGTGCTCAAAGGAGGAAAAGGCTTACAGAAGGCACGTCAGAATACCTAAAAGGTAGGACTCTAGTCTGACAAAGCTAGGAGTTGGGGTGGGAAGGGGTGACTACCTTCTAAATGTTCTTTATATATTCTCCAAAAGCCCAATCCAGTATTTGTACAAAAAGGGCAGTGTTCCCACTTCACTCTAGTTTCAAATGTCATACTCTCTCCCTTATTAAGCTAAACTTCTTTTACAAAGTGTTCAAACACAATGTTGCTCTACAACTGTCTTTTTCCACAAGTGAGAAAATAGAAGCATACTAAATGTGCTAGTCCTAGATAATTTTTTTAAGGAGGTCTAAGTAAAGGAATGATAGATAAAAGCTGGATGTTCCCAGCATATTGAAAAAAAAATCCTGTTTATTTGTCGTTTTTGGAAAGGAGAACATGACAAGCATGTTTGATGTGGAAGAAAAGCTTGTTTATAGATGCTGGAGAAATTATTCAAGGACAGTTCAATCATATAAAAAATGACCCCTGCATTACTGCCAAGGTCAATGAGACCTAGAGCAACCTGCCACAAAATTGCAGTTTTGTCTGCTTGTTTGGGCCATTTAATCCCTTTTCTCCATTTCCCTTTGGTGCTTTGGAAACAAATAACACTCCCCCACTTCCAGTGTACTTGGCACACTATCCAAGATGCCTAAAAATCTCTGAGAAGGATAATATAGACCTTATGAGGTCATTTTTTCCCACTCATTCTTTGGAGAAAGTTTGAAGTGATGATATTGTACTGCATCAAGTGACAGATGCTATCATTTTTTTGCTAGTTCTCTCTCCAACTCATTTGCTAGCTTTTACAAAGTCTAAGTACTTCAGCTGTTTATGCTTTGTACAGTCATAATTAGTCGTATCCTGCCTTGGGTTTATCTGCTGCTATCCTCTTAAGAAAATCTGTTCCCCGTCTAAAGGCTCTGAGATCTTACACCTGTATAAAATACCACTCTTGAGAACATGAGGTATTATGCAGTCTTTATGGTTAATATTCTCATGAAAGCACTTTTATTGCAATGCAGTTCTGGTCTTTCCTCTCCCTCTAACTCAAGGGAATTTGAAGCTGCTCCTTGAAAAATTCACAGGCCACATAAAACTACCAGTGACTTCAACTGGAGCCATTTAAATATGTCAGAGGGATTAAAAACTGATAAGAGAGGGAAAGAATAGAACTGTGTTTTCATTTGTACATTAATCACACATTCCTCATCACTCACCTTTTTTGAATTCTTGATTAACATCCAGTGACCTTAATTATATGGTACTTTTTGTTATCTAGGAAATGAAATACAAATAAGACTTTGTAACAGAAGACAAAGACGACACCAAAAGTAATAATCATAATGCAAAGACAAGCATCTAAACTACTTTCACTAAACTCCAAAGATAGAGACACTGCAATTTTATCTATGTGGTAGACTTTAGGAATTAGTAGGTGAAAATCAGGGGGAATCACCACACAGAGAGCAAAAAACAATAACATGTTCTTTCTCTTTTTCTCTGCGTCCACAGGAACTATGAATGCAAGACTTGAGGTGGTAGTCTACAGCAGATTTTCATTTTCCTACAGTGCTTTAGCCTTACTCAGAGCACAGAAATCTCTTCTGGTACTTTTACATTTGTCCAGTTATTTACTCTTCTTAACACAGAGTTCTCACCAAGGGAAACATGGCATACAAAAGAAGTGTGTGCATGAATTTGAGCGTGTGAGAATTTATCAACAGTTCTGGCTTCCTCTATAGCACTGACCATTTCAGCTAATCTTGAGTCGCAGCTGCATTGGCCTCCTTTGCCCTTCCAGCCCAAAAGATCATATTGCTTCAGCCTGTACCTGCATGGGTGTATACTGATGAACACACATGGACACTTAGTTCATGCACCAGAGCCACGCATACATTTTGTGCAAGCAATTTACCCCTAGAACGACTGGACAGAGATAGGATATGGCTAAAAGTCAACTGAGTGAAGTAACTGGAAAACCCAGTGTTTCATATGGAGGGGATGGCACGGTGTGAGTTTTTATGTCATTAGTATAACATTAAGAAATCTAACCTCATTTCCTCAATTAGTCTTTTCCCATTGTGCCTATAGCCCCAAAAGGTTCACTTATTTGAGCTCAAAAGGGTGGAGTGTTTTGGCAGCCACATTAAGTTGTTTTTAATTGAGGGGCTTGGCTGTCTGGTTACATTTCTTTACTATATCTAATGTTGTGAATGTTATGTAATAACTTTGGTACAAATCTTTTTTCTTGGCTTCTATATTCAATGAAATCCAGACCAAAGTGCCACTGAGACATTGAGAGTATTATAAAAATGTAAATTAGTCTACTAATTATATGAGAATTTATAAGCTCTGCAAACTTCCAGTTTTTTGTGTGGACTTATAAGTGTAGAAATGATCAGATCCTGGACTGGCATTCACCAGTTTTGAATTATTGGAAACACTGTCTTTCCCCTCATCAGAAAAAATGCCAAAAACTTGTGCAAATCAGGAGTGCAGAAGAAGGCCTGATGCTGGTTGAAATAAAATGTTCATACTTAAAACTCAGTAAAAATTTTCACAAAAGTGATTTGGGTTTTTAGTAGATGAACTAAAATTGTATTACATGACAAATTTACAAAAAACCATTACTATCAATTCTCCCATTCAAAGAAAATTTAAAACATTGTTATAATGTTTTGCAGCACCAACCACTTATTCATTTTTAAAGGATCACAAAACAAGAACTCATATGCCTTTACAAATGCTCCAGGGCCATCTATTGAACATTTACATTCTCTACTCTGAAGAGAGACAACAATGCTTAGGGCTAACTGTGTCTTTGAAAGACATCAGAAGCCACTCGATGCAAATTTTTGGAATTAGGTTAGTGCAAAGCCAGATTCATAGTTTATACTCACATAAGGCAGATATGAGAAAAGAGCACTGAGCTCCAGAGCCCACACAGACAGGAAAGCCCAGCCCTGGAGCTATGGTGCATGTGGTAGCAACTGTGTGCCGTCTTAGCAGGGAAGGCTCTCTTTGTATGCAGCTAGGGCGTCTTTAAAGAATAAAACCTAGTCCAAATGCAATGCATTTCTTCAAATTCATCCTGCATCATCTAAAACCTGCTTTAGACTCAGCAAAACTACAAATGGAAATTGCAATGGTCACCACCAAGTTTTATAAACAGTTTGCACTACATGTGCAAACTGTGAGTCTCACTTTTTGCTCAGTGAGTCCTCCTCACTGACGAAAAAGCATTTTGAGCTACCAATTATGATATGAAATACCAGATAAAGTTTCTCTAATTATCTAATATTCTTCTTACTGTTATCATATTTATTGATGGATTTGATTTGATTTTGGACTTTTATTCCTCCAGAAATAAATCTGAAAATTTCAGAGGAACTTTTCAGTTAGAGAGAAGGGCATAAGGGGAGTGGTCCTGCAAAAGAGGAACATGGAGGGGACAGATGGCTCTTCGTAGGCTTCCTGTCTTCCTACAACAACACAGCTGGGCTATACTAAGTCTTATGTCCAATTCTATTACCTAATACAAGGGAACAAACATGTAGAGGTGTGCAGGCACTGTGGAGGAGAGGATATAGAATGGGGAGTAATGATCTGACCTTACACATCCTGACTTTCCCATCGATTAATGCCATTCACCCCCCAAACAAAGTCATCGTTCTTTTCCTGCCTTGTCTAACTTTGTTTGCCTGCCTCTAAATGGGACTTCCTCTCCTGTGTTCCTGGGGCTTTCCTTTTTGTACTCCCTCTTGCTCACACCTCACTGGTTTTATTATCTTCTTGTGTCCTCATTCTTTCTTCTAATGACACAGCCTTAGCCAGTATGGTTTCCTACACCCTTTCTACAGTCCTGCTTTGCACAGCTGCTCTTTCTCTTGTCTTTCCCCTGCTGCCTACTTTCCTGCCAGTATCCATCCTGAGGTTTTCCCCTCTGCCCTCTGTCCTGCTATGCCACAAGTTTTCCTCTGCACAGCAGCTGTGTGTATACAATAATACAGCCCACCATCGATAATCCCAGGGTGGGTTGCATGGGGGTGCTTGCGGAACATGTGCTGGTGATTTTATAAATGAAATTAATGGTTCCCTAGAAATAATCACCAGCAATGTGCTCCACAGGCAGTACTTGAACCAATGCTTCCAGACTATCACTGCCCCTTTCTTTCAACCTTCTAAGTTCAAGGGATAAGTTGCACATGGATTTTTTTTCTGAAGTGACCAGCACTGTGTACAAGCAGAGGCTGTTAAGAGATAATACTTCTGTCCCTGAATCTCTTCCCAACTGCTCCTTGCTCTTGTTCCTGTCTTCATAAATTCACTTCTAAATCTCATATCTTTCATTTTCACCAGACTAAAGTTTTCAAAACAAGTCTTGGCATATCTGGACTATTTCCTTGCTATATATAGACCAAAATAAAATGGCCAGCTACAGCGTGACCTAGTGAGAACATACGGAATGCCTCACAGACTTTAGAAACAACTAGCTGCGCAAAAGTGTAATTAACTCATAGGAAGGCTACTGTGACATGAAGGAAGAATTTCTACCAGGTTCTGCTACTGGATCTGACCGGGTCTTATGGAAAACTATACTCACATGCAGGGAACTTTTGAAACTTTTGGAAACTTTTACAAATATATATATATATGCATGCACATATATAAAAAGCATAAAGAACAAAAAGTGTTAAAGGTGCTGGATTTGATCCACATATGTAGACAAATCTTGTGAAGAATGGGGGAGCATCACCTTGTTTTGTAATGTTTCTGTTTAAATTAGCAATTCAAGTCTACCAAAATTCAAAGTATAGGAATACTGAGACTGATATTCTGAAAGCAGAGTTTTCTCTTTTCTATATTGGATCGAATTTGACTCAATTTGTCTCTATAGGAAATAATTTTTTTAAAATCTTTTCAATTGCAACCAACAAGTTTGGTAAAATAGTCACATTATTGTCATTTAAAACATGCTTTGCTGGTCACAGTGCAAAATCATGGCTGAAGGATAGGATGGGATGGGATGGGATGGGATGGGATGGGATGGGATGGGATGGGATGGGATGGGATGGGATGGGATAGGATAGGATAGGATAGGATAGGATAGGATAGGATAGGATAGGATAGGATAGGATAGGATAGGATAGGATAGGATAGATAAATTTCAACACCCAGATGCTCTAGGATGGATGGCCTCACATAGTGGCTCTAATCAAAGGCTTGGCCCAAATGATGGAAGTATGGAAGACAGTAAAAAAATTTGGAAGAACTTTGAAGTGCAGTTTTTTTAATTCCAGTGCCACTGCCATGTATATAGGAATCTTCAGAAATGCTGGTAAATTTTGGCATGGGGTAAGAGAGTATATGCAAAATAGAAGAAAATATAAGGATATGCAAAATGGGAGAAAATATAAGGACTGAACAATGGAGCAGCCACTGAAAAAATTATACAGCCAGTAAAAAGTGAGCTAAACAAAGCCAACTACTGCTCCACACATTCTCAGCTGTGATACATTAATGCACAGAAAATAGGTGTGAAATATCTGAGAAGAAACACGATATGAAGAGGGTTTTATGAATATGGGGAGATCAGTGACAAAATTTATTCTATTAATTTCACCAGCATCCCTAAATACTCTGAGCAGACCCTCAGGTAGCTTGCATCAGCTAAGGTTCTGCCGCCAGATTTTGGATATTGGGCACTTCTTAGTTATATTTAATCTAAGGTTATTTCCTATTTTTTGTTAATAATCAGCCACAGCCCACTGGCTACAGGCCACTGATAGGTGAAAAGTCAATAGACATTTCACTCTGTTTGTCCTGTTTCAGACTAAGGTTTGTAGGCCGCACCTTGCAGGAACGTTATTATGGGAGTTATTAAAAATCTATTTTTGCTGAAAACAATGCAAACGGAAGGAAGTGAGCCTGTCAGGAGACTTATTTCCTATTCAAGCCGACAGGTAGTTGGAGAATGGCCATCTGGAGTTTAAAAATTGCCAGTCAAGCCTCTCAGATTTGTCCCTTCCTGCATTAACACATTCACTCTGGATAGCACAGCGATGTTGTCATGGCACGACAAACAAGAAGCAAATTTCAGGGGGGAAGGAACTGAAGGAAGTTAGTTAGCCATGAGAAAAATTGTTTGCTCTTGCAGTGCTAATAGCCAAGAGGCAAACACTTGGACACGATCCACTCATCTGGAAACACTTTTGTGTCATGGGAGCACCAAGGCACTGAGCACAAGGAGCCACGGGGCGAGGGTTCGGCTCCATCCCCACAGCCTGCCTGCTCCCTGGCTCCCACAGCCAGATAGGCAAGCGTCCCAGCTCACACTGCTCTTGGCAAAGCAGAGCTTTCCTTCTGCCTGTGGTTCTAGGGTGCTAAATCTTCATTTCCTGAAAACAGGAAAACTCTCCACCTAAAGCCAGCTCTCACCCTGAGTCCTGCTGCTCCTTCTGCAAGGAATTGCACATGACCCCATCCCTCTGGTTAAGTGGGTCTAACAAAATCACAAGCAATCGATGTGAAAAGCTCCTTTAGGAGAGGAAAACTCAGCAACCCTCCAGCACCTCCCCGCACAGCTGACCATCCCTTTTGCACTTCACTGTGTTGACAGGATTACCCTACAGTTTTAGACTCTAAGTGGCATAGGACTTCTGAGCTGAAGTCCATTTTCCTCACCAGTGAGTGAATAGGAAATTGCCTGCATGACTGGTTTGCTTGGCTTGTTGCAGTCCCTTGTGCTGGCTCCAGCAAAATTTGTTTTCACCTTCAGCATGCTTTAACTCTTGGCTAAGAAAACATCACTTGCCGAGGGTCTGTCACCAGAGTGTGGTTTGGCAAATGTATGTGTTGCAAAATACTGCCTGACCTAAAAAAAGCTTTTATATAAGAGTAAGACTTGCACGTGGATCCGAGCAATCCCAAGCACAAATACAGACTGAGGAGAGAATGGATTGAGAGCAGCCTTGAAGAGGACTTGGGGTGTTGGTCATGAGAGGCTCAACATGACCCATCAATATTCACTTGCAGCCCAGAAAGCAAACCATTTCCTGGGCTGCATCAGAAAAAAGCATGTCCAGCAGGAAGGGAGCAGATTCTGTCCCTCGACTCCACTCTCATGAAATACTGCATCCAGCTCTGGGGCCCCAAAATAAGAACATCATGGACCTGCTGGAGTGAGTCCAGAAGAAGGGAAATAGGTTGGTCACAAAGGTGGAGTAATTCTTCTACAAAGACAGGGTCAGAGAGAGTCGGGGTTGTTCAGCTTCGAGAAGAGAAGGCTCTGGCAGACCTGACACCAGCCTTCCAATACCGAAAGTGGGCCTACAAGAAAGATGGAGAGGGACTTTTTTCAAGGCAATGTAGTGATAGGGGAAAGGGGAAGAGCCTTCAAAATGAAATAAAGTAGGTTAGATTAACTGTAAAAAAGGAGTCCTTGACTATGAGGATGGTGAGACACTGGAACAGGTTGCCCAGAGAGGTTGTGGATGCCCCATCCCTGGAAGCGTTCAAGACCAGGCTGGATGAGGCTCTGAGCAACCCCCTTACCGCAGCTAGGGACACTTTCTGACACTGGAAGGTGTCCCTAGCCATGGTAAGGGGGTTGGAACTGGGTGAACTGTAAGGTGCCTTCCAACCCAGGCCATTCAGTGATCCTATGGTGGGGGTCCCTTTATAATCTCTTCCCTTCATATTCATTTCCTTGCCTGAGTACTGTATACATACACAAAGGCAGAGTTTGATCAGTAGAAGCTAGAAAAGAGGGGGAAAAAAGAGTCAGAACTTTTTGGAAGCATTTCCATTCAGGGGATTGACAATTATGAGGGTTTTATTCCACTTTTTAAAGTTGTAATATTTTGAAGGAAGATTACCAAACTCATACACTTAACAGAAACTACTGTAAGTATTCTGTGTACATGGGGAAAAATAAATCTCTATTTGAATAAAGTCACGACCACCTTCAAAAGAAAGAGCATCCTATCTGCACCAAATTTTCAGGCCCCATTTCAGGACCCTGCTGAATCAGGGCTCTCGTGTGCTGAACTAGGGCAGCCGGCATTATTGAATATTAATGTGGTAAGGTAATCCCTCAGCGATCCATGACACTTATGTTTTTGGTTTTACTTAAGTTGTAATTTTCAAAGTTGGACAAGCTAGGAGGAAAAAACCACCTGGCAAACAAACAAACTTTAAAAATTAAAGGAATTTTCCAAGTTTGCTGGATTTGCAAGGCTAGGCATACTGCAGCTTGATTAGTAGTCAATGAAGGAGAAACAATTACACACCAGAAAGTAACATTCAAGAGCTCATGAAATGTGGCCCCAATGTGTTTCTTTTTTTCTTTTTTTTTTTTTTTTATATGTGAAGGGATCAGCTGCTATGGTAATAAGCAAATAAAGTAAATAATTCCAACAAATATTCCATGAATTGGAATTGTGAAATCTGTGAACAACGTTATGTTCTCCTTCCATTCGCTTGGAGTACAGAGCTGGTCAAATGTGCTGCTTTGAGCCTGAACTTGCTTGTTGCTCCCTTATTTTCCTCATAACTGTTCTAACACACACCACCAGCTGAAACACACAAGGTGATGCAAAGTGAAAGGCTGACCTCAAAATCAACTTGGAGCATGGTAGAAGCCAAGATTTCTCATAACATCATAGAAATATGTGGAGTTCTTTACTCCACAAACTGCACTAGGAGCAACCTAAGTGCTACCTAAAGAGACAGACTCATACACAAAGTGCATACTCCTTCTATTTTTTATTTAACCATGTAAAAATGCAGTCATCAGGTGGACCTTAGGCTAACCATCTGATTATATAATCCATTTTCTGCCTGTATTTGCAGTGCAGAAATCCCAAGTTGAATGTTTCTTTCAGTTTCCCTGCTGGATTTTGTATGGGCAGTTTATACCTGATTTATTTCAAATTCTGTTTATAGTTTTTATTTCTTTAAAAAGTTGTTCTTCACCCCAATGAATGCTCATATTCACTCTTTGAATGGTATGTTTTATACTCAGCCTTGAATCCTTGGCAAACTATATACTCAAGATCTACTAAAATATTATATCCTTGTGGAGATAGTAAATTCCCTTGACCTTTTCCTGTAAAGACAGATAAGTACCATAATCATTTGCCTCAATTACACCTGCTATGCCATTTTCACTTTGATTTTGAAAGTTGAATTTATTCTTTTTAATCATTATTAAGAACATATGTATTTCCTGCTAAGACAGTCTTATAAAAACACTGGAGGCATATGAGAAAAATTCCTCTGAGGCCTCAGGCACATTGATCTGTCCTGAGAATGTGAAGTGAGGAGAGATTGATGCATGGACTACCTGTCCAGGAATTTAGTGGTACTGGATTGGATTTTCCATGGTTTCTCTCTCTCTTAATTTTACTGAAATTACACATTAGTCACATGTATGCATCCATGTACACACACAAATGTGTAGACACAGACACACAGACACACAGACACACAGACACACAGACACACAAAAAGTGCTCCTTCAGAGCCATCAGGATAATGTTAGATAAGATCTGGCTGCAGTTTAGTCACAGATGGAAAACTGAATTTCCACACCTTCATATACATTTTTGAGAGTATAATTTCTGCTTTAGCTATATGGCTATAGCTATTTGTGACTTAAATATTACATGTGGTCAATGTCCCCTCCAAAGCAAACTAGGTGAATGGAAAGAGTAGTTACCACTGGAATTATAATTGTCAGTAAAGCATAGAGCCAGGATAGGCAACTCCAAGGAGACTCTTTGATTTAGAATTTTAAAAAAAATTTAAAAAGAAAAAGAAATTTAAAATTTCTTTCCATCTATTTATCTTTCTCTGTTATGTCCTGGAAGACCTGCTGAAGGCCACTGATATTTTTCCAGTGATTGGATGAAGATATTATGTAAAGTGCAACGCAAAATCATTTCAAAATAAAGTCAGCTACTTTCTCAAAAGTTCATCCTCTGTTTCTGAAATTCAGACAGTGAGACTGTAGCCACTTGTGGCTATTGCTAGAAAATTAAGAACATGAATATCTCTTCTTCCTTTAGCAATATGAATTATTAAGGCCAGAAGACAGACATTTACGAGTCATTAGGCTGACCTCCTGCAACACACCAGTCTTTGAATTTTACCCAGAAATTCTTGCAAACCGGTAACTCCAAGCTGACTTTGATCATACTGAAAGAAAGATGTCCAGTTTTAATTTAAATATTTCAAAGGATGGAGAATCTATGAAATCCCCATGGTAGTTCGTTACAATGAATAATTACCCTCACCCCTAAAAATGAGTTACTTATTTCTTGTCTGCATTAACATAGCTTCAGCTTTCGATCACTAGATCTCTATTTTTTCCCTTATCTTCCAGAATTAAAAAGCATTTATCTACGTAGGTAATGATAGAAAGTGATTAAAACTTTACTGTGAAAGGACAATATACAGAACATTTTTTAAATTAGTATTAAAGGCTTCGCCTTCCCAGCTATACTGTAAAGAAAGAGTAAACACTGAATGAAATTACTGTGAAGCAGAAAAGATCAGACTTTTCCCTCAAGCCACTTTACTTGAACAGGCAGAAACAAAGCAACTAATCCATAAGGATCTGTGTTAAAATAAACAGCTTTATTATGCCCTACTTTGCACTTTATTTCCACATGCCCCAGTGTTTTGCAATACAGATTTGGTTTAGATTGGACTGTCAGTCTTGGCTCCACATTTTCAGTATTTAAGTCAGACTCCCAATATCACTTCAATGAGATGTGTAGGCCAACAGCAACTTAGCTTAACCTCCTTACCTCCTACCTGAGACAGGCGACCACACTAGATATCTGGACAAGTTCTGGTGTCTAATGTGGTGATCTGTATCATTTCTTTGATGCCATTGATTGAATCCTAGGGGACCATTCCAGCCCTGCCTTGTACCCTGTATCACTGACTTGGGTGGGGCTGCCCAGGACAAATGCTGGCCCACAGGCAATGACTTTATGCAGTGGGCAAGGAAGCAAAAGGGACTGTGCCTTCAGCAAATCAGATTTTTGCCTGACTAACCATTTATAATAAGATTAGTGAAAGGCATTCAGTTTTTCAGCTTAAATGCTCTTTGCAACCATCATGGTAAAAACACATGTTTTGTAGTCTGCAATCTTTTTTGGCACAACTGAAACATTTTGCACAGCTTACTGATTTATTGTCTTGATGATCTTTTCTTTAGCCTTAGCAGTTCACAATGTCTCTTGTGACATTGCTTTTGACAACCTGATACCTGAGTAAAATTCATTCCTCTTTAGGCACTACCAAAAGGTAACAATTTCAGTGATAATTTAATGGTTTGTAATATATACATAAGCCACACAGAGCAGATCAAGTGACTTTCACATGAAATGTTAGCCCCAAAACTAGGTCCCTAAATCCCTGTGTAATTACAGCTATCAATATATTTAGTGCACATGTATCCACCATCCCTTTCAGTGTTCAGTTTGATCCTTTGGATGCAGATTTGCAGCTCCTGTGCTGTGAAGACCAAGCTCAGACATTATGCGCAGGAATTCTAAGGTGTTTGGCTGAACAGGATAGGGTGGATTTTTTTAATGAGATTTTTGTTGAATTTGAAGAGCAGATACACTGCCCAAATGTAAAATATTGTTTTTCTCGTTGGTTATTTGTATAGCCTAAATTTTTTGCAGATGAATTCCTTTTTATTCTTAGTTAAGTTTGCCTTTGTAACTAGTGCCAGATTTGCCAGTTAATACACAAAAACATCACAGCCTTGCAGACTGCAGCTTAAGAACAGATCTTTGTGCTTCCTTTTGTCATTAAGTTCAACTATCAACAAAATGCAGCCAGTAAATGATGAAGAGACTCGGGAAATGTTTAGTTTTAAAATCATTAATTGTTTTTTATTCCCTTTGTGGCATTTTTTATGAAGTCAACTTCATAAAAATTTGCATGATCTTCTCTTTAGGTAACCAAACATCTAGAGACATGTAGACTGGATCCGAAAATGAAAGGTGTTGCTCATTTGGACAGCTGGTTTCTATCTACCATTCCTCAACACACTGGCACTTCTTCCTGCAGTACAATCTGATGACATTTTCAGTATCCCAGCTCTTCGGGCAAGACGGGAATAAAAACGTTTCTCTCTGCTTCTCAGAGAGAAAGGTGAATACTCTGCCTAATATTTCCCTATTGACAACCAGTTTCATAACAATTAATTGAGGGGGCAGAAGAGAAACCTGTGCTCCTGCCTTGAGCCCTCACATGCCAAGTTACAGCCTGGAATTTTTTCAGCTCTGTCCTGAAACTCTGACAAGAAGGGTTTACAACAGAAATCTTGCCAGACCCTTAACTGTAGCGACGCCACTATAATATTTATAAGTACATTATACTCTTTCCAAACATATGCACTTATTACTTATGTCTCTGCTTCTGCCTCTCTTCTGGGGGACTTTTCTGTATAAACAAAACAGATTCTCTTGCTTATACTTAGAAAATCTAATTGCTCTGCGTCTCTAGCTGTTATACAAATGCCCAAACAGCCAAGAGATTCTTTCACTGCATTTGCACAGCAGTAAGTCTCTACAAAAAACATAAACTTCCTTTTCCACTTTGCTCTTCTTTTCTTTCATAAATCTGCCCATTTCACTTGTGTTTGGATAAGATTCTTCTTTAAAAAAAAAAAAAAAAAAAAAAAAAAAAAAAAAAAGCTAAAAAGATGCAAGTCTGAGGTGGATAGGCCATCAGTTATACAGACCAGCCTTACAAGAGCTGACAATTCTGTCCTTTTAAGTAAACAGAGGAACAGAAAAGATACATAAACAAAAAGACCTCTTGCAGGGCTGACAGCTTGTCTGCTCCAGCAAAAAGCAGGTTCCCAGGGAAAGTGATTGCCAAATAGTAATGGGGAGTGACAGGGATTTCCTAGATTTTCCATGAACATCTCAAAGCAGTTTGTTCCTGGGCACAGATATGCCCATTTCTGCTGATGAGTTAGACAGATGTGGCCTGCAGGTGAGAAACAGCTCAGGAGTAGCTAACCCAAAAGAACACAGGTTCCTCCTCTCCACAAGGCTTTAGCAGGATTCAAAATCACCAGAGCTTTTAGTGAACACAGTCCAAGATGTCCTTACCTGCTGCTGGGTTTCAGGTTTGCAAATCAAAGTCAAACTGAGGAGTAACCTGACAGCAGCCTCGACTGAGCTTAAAACAAAATGAAATAGCATTCAATTCTGAAAGAGTAGAATTCTACTGAAATCATCTTTCTTGTGAGAGTTTAGCTGTGTTTTAAACAGCACTTAAGATGGGTCTAAACCAACTCTAAAACACTAGGAAATCAAACAGGTATAGGTATGAATATGTAGCCTGATTCTAGTCAGGAGCACTAGGTAAGGTTTCCACTTCAGCTGCGTTTTTACCCGTACTAAGAAATATTTCAGTTGCATCTGTTTGAAGGTTTAGATAATTCCAAAATTAAACTGCTTTGAATTATGGTATGCATATAGCACGTAAAAAGGAAATAACTGGGGGAGGTTGGGGAAGACTTTTAAGTAAAAAAGTAATACCTAGAGCACATTTACACAGAAATTATATAAGTCAGTTAAATTACTCCTGTGGGGAATTTTCTGGAAAACAGCTTATCTGGCCTCTCTGATGCTGATGCAGTCTCTCTTATCAGGAGAAATGTATACTGGTCAGCATCTTTCTTCTACAGTTCTTCTGTAGTCATAAACAGGTCATAAAAAATGAAACAACTTTTTTTAAAAAGCTACTTTCACAGAACAAAAGCTCTCTAATATATTCTTTCCTGTTGCACTTTATTCTTTCTTAGCTTTTGTTTTCTCAAAAAAAGGATTTATTTTTTAGTGAGTAAGCTCCTCTGTCTACACATATGACATATGTGATACGGCTGCAGAAAGAATGGGGAAAGAGTAGACTCAAATTATCCCTAAATTATATGATGAGTTGTCTGAATGACTGATCTGATCATAACAGTAAGAAAATGATGTGAGGTTGGATGAATGTCTGTCTTTCTAATCCTGATACTTTTAAGCATGTGAAGACAAAGTTACCTGTAGGGGGAAAAGCATTATGGAAGACTAAGTATAATCCATATGTAGGAGGAATTGTATTAAGACTTTTCTTAGATATATATGTGATTCCTCTCAAAATATTTGCTTAAATTCTGGAGATTAACCTAAATAGAACCTCCCACAAAACACCACAGAACTCAGTCACTAATGCTGAAACCTAGCATTGATATTAGGCCTGAGTTTTGTTATCTGAAAATATGTCTGATCATTCATGATTCTTTGAATTTGAGAACTTAAAAAAGAATTAACCCCTACAGTGAAATTATATGGCACAGAGATAAAGCCTAATAAATTCTTTTATTTTCCCTTTGTTTTTGGCATGAGTTGTGTCAGAACACTTTAGCCTTGAATGAACTTTATCCCGACAACTGAAATTGTAAAGCCAGGAAGTTAAGAGACTATTAAGAAAAATGAGACCGAGGGGGTAAAAAAATATACAAATAGGTTTGATGACAAGGAACAAATTTCATTAAGAAGAAACCCACATGAGGAAAACCAGTTTTTACTTTGCTGTTTTAATGGACAAAGTCAGCAATATAAAACAACCAGGTCATCCATCTATTCCTGCAGGAAAACCACTGGAGCCTTCAATATCATAGTGTCAGCTGCTTTTCTATAGCCTGACCTCATGAGCTAAGAAGTATGAACTCTGCTAAAAAAGATTCCTTTGGGCTCAGTAAGGCTGCCTCCTGTTTTCCAGTTTGCTCTATGTCTGTGTGTGGGTATTGTGACACCTGCAGTCTGATAGGGCTGTTATTGCTCAAACTAGGCAAACTAATTTAGGCACCCGGGGTATTTTTTTTTTAGTCATGCTTAAGCAGCTGATTTTAGCCTTTGAAAACAGGAAACAAGTGCTGTAATTGTAAAGAAGTAATCTGGTAATCAACCCATTAAGGACAAGAAATCAAGGGTGGGTTTTGAGGGTGGTTTGTTTTTTTGGGGTTGTTTTTGGGTTGGATTTTTTGGTTTTTTGTTGGTTTGATTTTTGTTGTTGTTGTTTTTGTTAGCTGGGGTTTTTTCGAGCCAGAAGCTTACAGCTGGACACAACCCAGACACTACTTTCCTTTACTAACCCCCAATTCTGCTTAGAGCAGTAAGGAAATGGAGGGGGAGGAAGACTTAAATGGACTGAACCAGAAAATAATAAAAGAAAAACAATACTATTCTCTGGAGAAATGAGTGTCATAATGAAAAATCAGTTTATTCTCAGTTAGAATAAATTTGGAAAGAAAGAAAACACAAGAAGATAATTTTCAAAGGAACTGCTCTCATAAAAAATTGATGTGTGTATCATGGGGATAGCTTTAAAAAGGAAGCAATAATTTAAAGACTATTCTCTTTCCCAGAACCCTTGCTTCAAATTTTTAACAAAATAGTCAAGGGCAGAGCTATTTAGAAAAGCAGTTAGATTCACCTGAAAGCTATTTGGGCAGGTTTTGTTTCTCTTCCTTTTCGTAATATATTCTGATTAACAGCTAAAATGTAGGAGAGCTGTTAAATCAAACTTAGAAAATCAGAGTGGCCAATAGAGAGAATGCTAAATTGAAGGAAGAATCATTTTGCTTTCCCACTGCCCAAAACATAACCAAAAGCTCTGCACCTACAGCTCATGAGTCACATCTTGACCTCAGTTACACCCATAAGTGAAAGACAGGTACTGCAAGTGCATAGCTAATTAACAGCTTTGTTTCTAGGTGTTAGAAGACCAAGCAAAGTTCCAGTAAATTTCACAACCGAAAAACTAAATCCAACATTTTTGAGAAATGACAGGACAACAGATATAGGCAGCCAGCTATGTAAATCCATGACTTGGCTTGTCAACGATGACATTGGGCAGGGTTCTTGGGCAATGTAGAGATGCAACCATCTTCTGGTTTTTTGCTTCTGGACCTGTAATGAAAATTTTGAATTTGGGTCTGCCTTCCACGCTTATTTGCTGAAGGTGATGGCCAGCAGCTGCCTCTAACCTCCTGCCTATGTTCCAGCACTACTCACCTGAGCTGTGGTACTTTTGCTTACAGTGTCTCCTCAGTTATTCGACAGGAATTTCCTCCCACACCACTGACAGCAGAACAAACCACATGAAAATGGAATGAGTCCTAAGACACTGAATATTTCCCCTCCTCATCCTGGATGTTTACAAGCATTCTTTGCTGTCAAAACAATATTAGTACAAACCAGTGATTGTGCTGGGGTATTTCAGTCTAAGCATGTGGCTAGATATATAGAGAAACACTCAGAAAACAACTTTCTTAAACAAATAAACAGCTAAGCTCTTGAACTTTATGCTCACAATAATCTCTGTCATCATTAATCACACTCAGTGTTTGACATAGTAGCTTAAATGAGGGGGGCATGGAGAGCAGGGGAGTAGAGTAGAAAAAAAGTCATAACCTTCTGTTTAAACTATCTGAGAACCATTTTCTTAAACCTGGATGGGTCAGATCCATCTGCTCAGGAGAGCTGATCTTGTGAGGAGACAGACCCAATACCTTTGGCATGAGTGATACTAGAAGCAGATGGATGGCATTCACTGTTAATTGCTAAAAGCCCAAAAGTCCCTTGCAAGAAGCCTCCACAGACCAGCACAGCTTCTGTACCACAGCTTTTCAGAGTCTGTTTCTGTTTAAAAATTATAAAAACACAGTCCAACTACTTAGAAGGAGAGTTGCTGCATTAAGAAGATGCTTCAGGAAAAAGGATCACTCCAGAAGTCTTGAAGAGGACTCGGATAAGGACCACAAACTACTGTTTCAATTGGTACCCTTGATTTTCCTACAAAAACTTTCTCACCTATAGTGACAAATCCAGGTGGAGAAGCTGAGGTGGTTCCTGTTGTCAACATGTCTTATTCTCCTATGACACCAGAACATTATTGATTGATATACAAGTTACTGGAATCATTCACATTATTTTCTTAGGGAAGGGGTACAAAGAGAAGATGGCTGCTGGAGCGATTGAGTGGGGAAAGAGGTGTGGGCAAAGAAAACAGATTATTATTATATTTTTGCTGCTAGCAAAACTTGCTTTTTTCCCCTCATTGTCAAATAGTGCTGTTCAGCTGATGAAAACCAGATGGACCCTCAGACATTTGATGAAGCAATAAGGTCCACATGCTGAATGCTAACATGAAGCAAAGGTGCTAATTACTTGCCTGTAGGTTAAAGAAATGCTCCACCTGCACACTATGACTTCTGAACCTTCATTTGCTAGGAACAGGAAAACAATAATGTAAACAACCTGTCCCATTCATTGTTCTTTTATGAGAGAAAATTTGAATTTTAAGGCAGATTATGACCCTGAGTGACAGAAAAACACCATGCAACCAGATTTGCCCACAGAACTGATTGAAGAATCAAATCATTTCTAGGTAGAGAGAGTAGCCAATGCATAGTCTGGGACCAACTGTGTTCCTTAGTATTGCCTCAGCCTAGCCACAAATAGATCCTGAAAGCCTTCAGCCTCCTGTAAAAATAAAAAATTAACAGAGTCCTAGAGCTTTAGCAGACAGGCCTGATTCCCAACTGCAGCAAGTGAGCCATGGACCCGGCATGAGACCAGGGACTTCTGTCCCTGCTAACGTGCTGCTGCTGATGGAGCTTGCTTTGCTGCTGGTATGCAACAACTGGTTGACTTGCTGGCTTCCCCAAACACAGGCTCACCAAGGAAGCTCCAGAAGCTGGGCAGGTGACAGCTCTTCCCTCTCCATGCTTACTGTTACATCTCATGATGCACTATAGAATAATTAAACCTTGAACTGAATGATGTGGCCTTGTCTGTCTTCCTCACCCTGGCCTTTTCCAACATTGTCAAATTTCCTCTTTTCAACTACATTGCCTTGCCTCCCTTAAATTTTATTTCAGGACAGACTTCCACCTTCCTTCATCATTTATTTTTTTTATCCTCAGAAGTCCCTGCACTACAGGGACCTACCTGTGGCTGCAGCAGGGACACAGATGAAGGTATAGGACCAGGTGGGTGTAGATACATCTCTCCCTCCAGGGCAGTGTTTGGAAGACAGGCATCCTGGCCTCTGGCCAGTTAGCAGTCAGCAGCACTGCTGTGTTGTGCTCCTGCTTCTGACACACTTTCGTTCAGCAGCTTCATGTGGCGGGGAGCGTGGCAGAGAAAACAAGTTCATAGCGTGACCCTGTCTAAAATCAGCAGAGCAATCCTCTCCTTTTCAACTTGTACCCAGCTTCCTGTTTTGATGCACCATTCCCTGACTACTATTTAATCCCAATTTGGCTCTAAAAATATTACAAAATACATTTTTGGCAATGGCTTTCTGAGATTCCTAGCAAAAATATTCATTTTTGGGAAGATGCCGAAATCTAATAAATCTCTTCAGGAGAAATGTTTTCTAACTATAGCTACTGTGACCACTTGTTGCATTTAAGCACTGATGTTTGGAAATAACCTGTTGTGGGAGAAATTTCTACACACTTCTCTGTAAATGATTTATAAGTACTGTTGTCACCAAAAAGGCTACCTCCCTATGGAATAGCATGACTCTGGGACAAGGGACAAGATTAGACATAAAAGACAAGCTGAAACAGATCTTGAATATAATTCAGAGAATGGTGACCTTTCACAAATGAAACTACAATAACAGGAGTCTTGGAAGTAATAAGTGCTACCAAATAATACCTGAGGAATAGTATGGAGTAGATCTCTCTGGAGTCTGCAATACACAGATCTGCATCCTCTGAAACTAGAGTAAGGTCTAAGATCTTAAGGAAAGTAAAATTAAACAATTGCAGGAGTATTTATGACACAACCCCAATAATTTGAGGAATGGAAAAATAAATGGTATTAGAACAATATATAATGGTTTCTGGTTGCAGTAGAAGTTTCATCTGCTTGGTATTATTTTCAGCTTGAAGGTGATGCTGGAGAGAGTCTTCCTTTTACTTGGTAAATACTTGGTTTTAAAGAGATGTCACTCTAAGTAGAATTTCCTCTGATATTCCTGAATGTATGGAAAAGATCATTCTGCTGAATAAAAGTAAAAAGTAGAAATGGACATGCCCTGGGTGCAGCATACAGCTCCCTTGGTGTATATATACAGAAAAACTCCAAAAGGCACAAGTGGACTCAAGATCAGCAGTTTCTTCATTTGATAGGTTTGCACTGCATATTCTGGCGCTTGCTGAAATCCAAGGAGTATTTTATAATCAATTAGCAAGGTCTCAGAGGGTTTCTCAGAAGCATAGAAGTGATCAATGGACCCCAGATTAGGAGGTGTTCTCTTAGAAACTTTGGAAAACAAATGTTTCCTGTCCTAGTTTCCTCACGTTCCATACCATGCACAGGTCATACAGTTCATAAAATTTAAACACAGCCAATACATATGATTCTTACTTTAGTTCTATTAGAAAATGCTAGAAGACCAATTTGCATTACTTTTAACTTCACACACAGACTGTTTCCTTGTAACACACTCTCTCTGCTAGGTCATATCTAATAGAAAAATGCTTACATGGCAATAGCTATTTTCTTATATATCCACAAATATTCTACTGAGATAGCCATAGCTTAATTTTTTTTTTCTTTTTTCAGAAAAATCATACTACTGATTCCTACAACAAAATGAGGCATGAGCTTCAAATAAAAGAAGAGGTTAACAATAATTTGGATATTTTCCATGTTAAAATAGTTGGAGCTAATACTCTCAGATTATAGACCACATAAGATTGTAAAATGCATGAATTTTTTTAAATACAGCACAAATTTACTAATTAAATCTTTGAACTATGGACAGATATTATAAGAAAGATGTCTCTGAGGGAATATAAAAGAAGACTGGGAAGGACAATGGTGTCCATCTTCAAAAAAGAGGCAGAAGAGGAAAGGGGAAGTTTTTACAATACAACCCCAGGATACCAGAGAAATGCTTAAACAAATAATCAACAAACCATCTGTAAATACCTAGAAAATAAACAATGTGATAAACATAAGCCAGTTTACATTTGCCAGAACAAACTGTGCAAGACCAAAGTAATTCCTACAACCACATAACAGAACATGTGGATAAAGAAGTCATAGTTGTAATATAGCTCATCCAAGAAATGTGCCAGACTGTATGACATGATATGCTCTGGAGAAAATTATGGAAGCATAGACTAGGTGAAAGAGAAATACAATTCTCTTTTTGGAAGGGAACAACCAATGGCTAAAGGGCTTTTCTTATATCCAGTATTTCTCAGTATTTTCACTAATGATCCATAAAAGATACAAAAGGTATTTATCAAATATGAAAACCAACTTATTAATCAGATTTGAAGAGGACACAAATAAGACAATCTCTAAATGCACTAGAGGATATAAAAGACACCATAATCCTCCCACATTTATTTTATCAGTCAGAAGGGCACACTTTCTATGGGGCAGAGGACTATTTATTGCCTCTTTACAGGAATTAACTGTTGCATGAACAGCTAGAGAAGTATTTAGATAGAAAAGATCTAGGGGTTATATAGTGGATTACAGGGTGAATCATGCAGTGTTTCAAATGACACGTTGGAAAAAGAAGACAAAGAAGGTAAGCAGTCTGCAGGCGACTAGATTCTCCTTCCTCTTTCAAACCTTGAGACCTCAGCTCTGACTGGAGAACTGCATATTAAAAGCCTACAAAATATGCCTTAGAGGAAAAACTGGAAGAATTGGGGTTACTTGATTACTAAAAGGAGGATGGAGGGGCCATACTAATTGTCTTAAATATACAATAGAAAATTGCAAAAACTAAGTACGTTTTCTACGCCCTTGGTGTTTAGGACTAAGTTAATAGAAAGACTTAGATTTGGTATTAACAAAGGTTTCTAAAAGTATGAATGGTGAAGATCCAGAGTAAACAAAGGAGGAGACTGTGAACTCTTCAAAATGAAACACTTTTAAGAAGTGATCAAACAGGTAAGACATAATACAATTATGGTTGGTTCTGTCTTCCCATGTTCATCACTTTGATAGGAGTTTGAAGACTGTGACCTCAGAGGCCATCAGCTTTCTGTGGACTGTCATTTTACAGGAGCAGAAGAACAAAGACTTCAAAGTGCATCTCTCTAGTACAGTTCTCAACTAAAAGTTGAATGACAAGGGCAGACAGCGGTCCACAGAAGAATTTGAGGTTTGGCAGTGGCCAGTTAGCTGAAAATGTTTGGACATACTGGCACAGGCCCTACCTCCAAATCTGAACTCATTTTACATCCTACCTTTATTCCACAAGGATCTCGCTGAAATATAAAAAAAGAAAAGGGCAGAGGGTGGAGGGGAGGAAGCACAACTCACACGCTTCCCTCCTCACTTTTTCTTTATTTAAACTCATGGAAACCGAGAAGTTCTCCCAGACTTGCCAGCGGTACAGCGGTACAATTTTTTTTTTTTTCACACAACTAAGGTGGAGTAAATTTAAGCACACAAGATGTATAATTATCACCCTGAAATGCACTGCCTGGAATGCATTATTGCTGTCGTGAAATGGAATTTATACCCAGTGAGGAAACAGCTAGACCTCAAATTGGCTGGACATTATCAGCATGGCTGTGACATCAAGGGCCAACACCTCCAAGAGAGCTCAGTGCTCCCAAACCATGTTATACTTCTGAGTGCTTACTACCAATAAAAAAATGTTATGACTGTATATTTTTAGGTAGCCCAGATGATTTTTCAGCCAGTGTTCCATGTGCTGAACAGGTCTATGTGACTCAATGAGGCTCACTTGGAGAGCTTTAAGACAACATGTTTTACTTCACAGCTTTGGTTCTGCACTTCAGGAGCTGCTCTACAGCAGTGCTGCTGGAGCAAAAGGTCACATGGAATAAACCCACTGCAAACAATCACCTCTGCTGATGGAGAATGAATTCTAACACCGCTTTGGCAGTTGTGGGTATCAAACAGCAGCTGTACTCAAAGGAGAGGAAAGAACACCTGAGTGTTTCTGCTGCAGCCCCAACCACAGCAAGCCCCAGCAGGCAGGCAGTGGTCATGGCTGTCTCTGTCACACCTACCCTCGTCCAACAGAGACACTGAGCAGCAGCTCAGCAGGGCTCCAGCTCACCCACAACAAGCAGACCTCACCATGCATTAGGATCTGGCTAAGTTTTAGACCCATGACACATTTTGGCAGGTTGGCATCTGGTGGTTCAAATGCACCTGCTTACAATTAGCTACAATAAATTCCACATAAAATATCTCATTGCTTGGATCAGGGTACCTTGTTCACATACTTATTCTTTAACCCTTTCAGTATCCTAGTTTTATAAAAGGTTAGCCACAGAGGTTTTTTATTGACCTTTTCTTCATCAGAGCTTCCCTCTTAAAAGCTCAGTTTAAGGACCCTATATTAAGAACAAAAGAAAGCCCATTAACAGCAGTGCAAGAGACTGAATTGTGCTGTATGAAGACAACTAAAGTAAACAAAACCCACTGAACATTCTCTGTGATGCTGAGCAGAAATAGATTAACTCCTAATATGGAGTTAATACTCTCCCAAAACACACAATAGCATTTCCTTGTACTCCTAATTATGACAATAAAACAACTGTGCTTGGAGAGGAAATGAAGAAACACCAGAAATCACCTGGTCACCCAATACACGTGTGTTATTGAGCTATAAACTTCCATTTTTGGATACCACCACCACATTCTGCTGCTACAGTGATATTTTTTATGTCTCACAATATGAACTTTAAGAGGGACAGCCTGCCTGGTTTATGTACTATTGTTGGACATTGAGATTTTTACTGGAAAGAAATAATGAACTATCAAACAAGCATGCTCTAATTGTGCTAATAAATACTCACAAAATCCTGTTAACTCCAAAAGCCTGGGGCAAAATGTATTTACTCCAGGAAAATAAGAAGTAAATTAATTTAGGATAGGATGCACCTGGAGGAAGTTTAGACCTAACTGTTGGCCCAAACCAAATGTGAAGGATGTCTGGACCCAGTTCCATATTCATATTCCATCTTGCTTCTACCTCTACAACATGATGGAATGGGAAAAGCCAAACTCCAGATCCAAGAATATACAATATTTCAAGGATTAATATAAACCCTTTTCCTCCTTCAATGAGACATACAACATCCTTGTAGTCAATATTGTGCAAACTGGATGCATGCATAAGCACATGAAATTTATCTCCATCCATCCATCCATGTTCTATTTCTTTTGGTAACACTGACTGCACATCCTCAACTGCATTATTCTCCCAAATGAACGAAGAGTAATGCTCACCAATACCACAGCCAGATAGGTAAAAACAGGTACAGATTAAAGATTGACTACTGGCCTTTTAAAAAATTCTTCCATCCTGATTAAAAGTGGAAAGGAATGTTTTTATCACAAAAAAAAAAAAATTAAGATGCTGGTCTCCCATTGTTTTTATTTTTTATTCAGGACTTCAGTTAAATTGAAAATACAGCTGACATTTAGGCTGAATGGGCATTTGGAATTCAGTGTGTTGACAATGAAATCAACTCCTTCTTGTAAAAGGATTAAATGCAAATTACATAACAACAATTATTTTTCTTCTTTATTTATTTTTTCTTTTGGTTGGGTTTTGTTTGGGGTTTTTTGCTTGTTTGGGGTTTTTGGGTTTTTTGATCACTGAGGTCAAGGCATTGTGGCATGTTTATCCTCCCCTACTCTAGCTGGCAACCCTTCTGCTTCCTTTCTCCAACTGGAGGGGAAGGTGAGAGGCTGCTTCTCATTGTCTGGCAGGGGACGTTCGTCCCATGGGAGAGAAGATGCCTTCCTACCGACTACAAAAAAAAGTCTCTGTAGACAGGATATGCAGCACACTCCTTGCAAACTTCATTTTGATGTAATTAAGTGATATTCACAAGGCAACATCACTTTATGTGTTACTAAGTTTGCTCTGGCATACTCCAGGGGCTGAGCCCATCTGGGGCCAGAGAGCAAGGAAAAGGCTCAAGATTGCAGACTTCCAAGTACAAAACCACCTGGCCGTGTTTTAGATGCTTAATCCAAATTGTCACATATAAATGCACACGCTGTCCCAGGCCATGTAGAGCTCACAAGCATCAGAGTTAGAAAAGCTATCTAATACACTTAAAGATGCACTGTTTGCTCTATAAAGGAATAGAGGCACCCTAGAGGAAGGACACAAAGCTGAAAATACAGCTAGAGTACCTCCTCCATGGAGACAGGCTGAGAAATTTGCAACTGCTCAGCCTGGAGAAGAGAAGGCTGCATGGAGACCCCACAGCAGCCTTCCAGTATCTGAAGGGAAGATACTGGGAAGCTGGAGAGGAACTTTTCATCAGAAACTGTAGTGATAGGACAAGGAGCAGTGGGTACAAACCGACAGGCGGGAAATTCGTGTTTGATATCAGGAGAAAAGTCTTGACTGTGAGGGTGGCAAACCACTGGTTGTTCAGAGAGATTGTCGCTGCCCAACCCTGGCAGTGCTCAAGGCCAGGTTGGATAAGGCTTTGAGCAACTTGGTCTAAGGGAATATTCTTAATAGTCTTATTAATATTCTCTGGTTATATAAATGAAAATGACAGAGAGGTCTCTTGCAATCCTATACAGTTAGTAATAGGGTTAATCCAGAAAACATCTCTGACACTTCAGAAAAATCTCAATCAAGCAAAAAACACGAGTCATAGCTGTAAGGTACCAGAGGAAGGAACAGGAAAAATTTCTGTCCACGGCTTTAATAAATTCAAATGTCTGTATCAAAGAAATACAACAGAAGTAATTTTTCATATCTAGCCCACAGAAGCCAGATGCACTTAAGAGTGTGTGTACATATATACATAAAATTTCCATCAAAATGTGTGGGAGCTGTGCAGCCTCACAAAAGGGGCACAGTCTTCTCACTTGAAGCACTTTAACCATGAAAA